>NW_006400977.1:11357-12342 GCF_000299155.1 Elephantulus edwardii | reverse complement strand
ATTCTGTATATTCTGTAGTTTTCTTTTTATGTAATCTCTTTGACTGATTTCGGTATTAAGTTTATGCTTGCTTCATAGAATGAGTTTGGGAGTGTTCTTTCCTTTTCCATTTTTTTAAAATAATGTAAGAATTTATAGTAGAACTTTTTCTCAGTGTTTGGTAGAATTCAACCATGAAGCCATCTGCTCTAGGACTTTTTTTTTTCCTTGGCAGTCTATTTATGACCTGCTCAATTTCTTCTTTTGTGATGGATTTGTTTAAATGTTCTACACCTGTTCATATCAGTCTGGGTAGGGCATGAGTTTCAAGGAATTTGTCTACTTCCTATAGGTTTCCAAGTTTATCAGAGTCCAAATTTTCATAATATTTCAGTATTACAAATTTAATTTCATCTAGTTCTATTGTGATGTCAATTTTGTCATTAATTAATCAAGTGATTGGTGTCTTCTCTTTTTTTTTTTGTCAGTTTGGCCAATGGTTTGTCAATGTTACTGGCCATTTTGAAAAACAAGCTCTTCATTTCACTGATGGCTTCAAGCATTTTTCTATTTTCTATCTCATTGATTTCAGCTCTTGTCCTTATCATTTCCTTTCTTCTAGAGGCTGTGGGGTTAGATTGCTGTTCTTTTTCTATTAAACGTAGGTGTTAACTTAGATAATGATTTTGCTTTTGTTGTTTTTTATGTATGTGTTTATTACTGTAGACAGCCTCCTGATGAATGCCTTAGCTGAATTTCAGAGGTTTTGGCAGGTTTCAGTCAGATGATTTGGGGATCGAACTTATCATGAAGGAAGCAAAGAAATAAATGGTAATGTAATGGCAGGGATGTTCGAGGGTAGGATTGGAAAGGAGTTTCAGGCAGTCTGAATAAGAATATAATTTGAAGTGTATTGAAGCCACTTCGATCTTACTATGCTTACATTTTGTATAATATATAAGTTCATCCAGAGCCAAAGAAGAAGAAATAGATGATTTCTACCAAC
>NW_006400977.1:7742-9027 GCF_000299155.1 Elephantulus edwardii | reverse complement strand
CTGTTGTGCATAGGGTCGCTATGAGTCGGAAACGACTCGACGGCACATAACAACAACAACATTTATTTTTAGCTCATCAAGACTCTGAGTCCTTGTGGTATAGTGCATATCAGGTTGTTAAGCAAAAGGTCAGAAGATTGGAACTATCAACCACTCCATGGAATAAATTGACTTGATGATAGTGGGTTTAATAACTGTATTAAACCTAACCCGTACACATAACCATATTGAAAATGACGTGAGCAACTGTAATAAAACAAAACAAGACCAACCAGAGGCAACCTTAGAACAATCAGTTTTCAGAAAAAATATCCTAGAAATCTCCAAGGGTATATGTGCACAGAAAGATGAAATGAAGATGCATACACATATTGATAGCCTTCAAACCACCAAGAATGTTCCTTGAAAAAGACTACCAAATGATTCAAACAGTTGTTTATAATAGCAAGTTACACTGTCTTGTAACTTGGAGAAAAATAATGTAAGCTCTATAAAAGCATTAAACATGTTAGCTTATTCACTGTCTAAGTTTCTGTATTTAGTATCCAGGACAAAGGAGACGTCTAATAGATGTTTGTTATTGTTGTGACTTTGACAGCCTGAGATAATTTTTATTTCTGTAGCTGGAATTTTTGTCCCTTCTAATGAGCAAAGAACAGAGATAATTAAGATACTTCAGTGGCCGGAATCCACTGAAATATTCCCAGAATGATACAAGGTGACTCAAGATAGACATGAGAGTTTAATGAGAACTAACAGTTAATTAATATGAGCACTTTATTCTCCCTGGAAAATCCTTATTACCTTGGCTTTTAGGAAAAGAAAAAAAAACACTCATTGTTTTCTTTATATTAAACTAGTATTTCATGCAATATTTTTCAAAATGGGTGACCCTGGAGGATATTATGCTGAGTGAAATATCTCATTCACAAAAAGACTTATACTGCATAGTGTCACTGTTGTAAAATGAGACTGACATTGGAGTTAGGGGGTGGGGGAGAATGAGAAAGATGGGATAAATAATGTATGCTGCATTGAAATAGATGAGGGAGAAAATGGTTTAAAAGGGATATGTGATTAGGTATTATTGTCATGACAGGAGTCCAGAGAAAAGGCTGCATAGTGGAGTGGACTTGTGGGGAGGGATTGTATAACAATGAAAGAATTTTTTCTTTTACTTTTCAAAGAGAAGAATGAACTGGGGAGGAGGGGTGGACAGGGAAAAAAGTGCAGCAATGAATAAATGGAAATCCAAAGTCCCTGTAAATTTTCATTAAAATTAATA
>NW_006400977.1:0-7642 GCF_000299155.1 Elephantulus edwardii | reverse complement strand
GTCTACTTTATAAATATATTTAATTTTATTCTGCATCTATATCAATATCTTGAGAGCAATGACCACTAACTTTTATCCCTAGTACCAGGTAGCATGTTTATCCCTAGTACCAAATAGAGTGTTTAACTAAGTTAACCAAAAATCAATGTATAATATAAACCATTATCTACTTCTACACTTCTGTCTAAATAAAGCTTCCTAATGTCTAATGTCTGTATTCAAGATAAAGTGTTCTAGGCCTTGTACATAAATTATATGACTTTTGAAGTTGGATACATATATTAACGTTAGATAACTATATTGGAAAGGTCCTTGAATGTGATGGGAATATGATGATGAAATCTAAAGCCATGATGTCGTAATAGTTCAGCATTTTTATTAAAGAGAAACTGAATGATTGCAAGTTGTTTTCCACTTCACCCAGATATACCCTTCCAGAAATCACATTCCACCTAATTACTTATAACAAAAACATCTAGACCCTGCCAACTACTAGAATTTGATAAGATAAGCTTTAGTGTAACAGGTCAAGATGAGAAAGAAATTCTGGAAATCAACACTGAGCATATTTTCCTGTATAGTCAAATATTCCTTAAGTCATTTATTGCCAATTTCCTATTCCTCCTAACACCATCCTTAAAGGAAGAGTCCATAGAAGATCTAATAGTCTATAGATTAGCCTCAATATATAGCTACCCAATTAAATACATTGTTGATAGACTGCAGGAACCAATTTAATCTACTTTCAACATACAGACATTGCCCTGGATGTGCCAAGAAATCTGGGGGACAGCCATGTGGTCAACTAACTGGAAGAGATCGGTATTTATTCCCATTTCAAAGAAAGATGATCTGATAGAGTGTGGAAATTATCAAACAATATCATTAATATCACATGCAGGCAAGATTCTGCTGAAAATTAGCCAAAAAAGACGAGGGATAGTATCAATAATGGTAGATGGATCTTGGTTGAAAGCAGAACCAGAGGAATGTCTATCTGTTTCATTGACTATGCAAAGACTTTGACTGTGTGGATCACAAAAACTGTGGCTGACTCTGAGAAGAATGGGAATCCCAGAACACTTGATTGTACTAATGTGAAACCTATGCCCGAACCAAGAGAAGAACAGAGGAAGGAGATACAACATGGTTCAAAATTGGGAAGGATCTCAGCCAGGAATGTATTCTGTCTCCATACATTTTCAATCTATATGCAGAACAGATCCTGGACATTGGGCTGTACAAGGAGGAATGTGGCATCAGGATTGAAAGAAGATTAATCAACAACCTGTGTTATGCAGATGATACAACCCTGCTTGCTGAAACTGAGGAGGACCTAAAACATTTGCTGCAGAAGGTCAAGGACTGCAGCCTCCTATATGGATTGAAGCTCAACATCAAGAAAACAAAGATTCACACCACTGGGCGAATTGGTAGCATCTGTATGGGTGATGAAGAGACTAAGATTGTTAAATTTTATTTTTCTGGGATCTATAATCAACATTCTTGGTACCAGCAGACAGGAAATCAAGAGTCTAATTGAACTGGGAAAGTCAGTGTCAGGGATCTCTCCAGAGTACTGAAGAGCAATGATATCAGTCTGGAGACTAAGGTGCACCTGATGCAGGCCATAATCTTCGCAATTGCATGCTATGCATCAGAGAGCTGATCAATAACTAGGGGTGATAGAAAGATAATTGATGCCTTTGAGCTGTGGTGATGGAGAAGTGTGTTCAATATACCATAGACTGCTGTGAGAACAAACAGGTTCAACCTGGAGAGAGTAAAACTGGGCTGCTCCTTGGAGGCAAGGATTATGAAATTTCATATGACATACTTTGGACATAATGCAAGGAGCGACAGTCCTCGGAGAGGGACACCATGTTTGGAAGTGTGGAGGGACACCACAAGAGAAGAAGACCCTAGATGACATGGATTGATTGAGTGACTAGGGTAATGGCAGCAGGTGTGTAAGAGACAGTAAGGTTGGCACAGGACAGGGCGAGGGTTAGGGCTTTTGTACATAGGGTCGCTATGAGTTGCAAGCGATTTGATGGCACATAACAATAAAACAACAACTTTCTGTAAAAAGCTGAGGCTAGTATGTATGGCTTAGTAAATACTGTCACAGAGCAGATTATCTGAGAGGCTGGGCTCTATGAGGAGAATTGTGGCATCAGGATTGGTGGAAGTTCTATTAACAATCTGTGTTATGCAGATGACACAACCCTGCTTGCTGAAACTGAGGAAGAACTCATGCACTTGCTGCAGCCTTCAGTATGGACTGAGGCTCAATGTCAAGAAGACAAAGATTCTCACCACTGGACAAATTGGCAGTGTCAGGATGGATGGCGAAGAGATTGAGATTGTTCACAGCTTCAGTTTGCTCGGCTCCACAGTCAATACCCTTGGCACCAGCAGTCAGGAAATCAAAAAGCGTATTGCGATGGGAAAGTCTGCTGTTAGGGACCTGTCTAAAGTACTCAGGAGCAACGGTGTCTTTCTGGAGACTAAGGTGCGCCTGATACAGGCCATGGTATTTGCAATCACTTGTTATGAGCTGTGGTGCTGAAGAAGAGTACTGAATGTACCATGGACTGCCAGGAAAACAAACAGATTTATCTTGGAGAGGATTATACCAAGCTACTCCTTGGAGGCAAGGATTCTGGGGCTTCGTCTGACATACCATGTTGCCAGGAGGGACGTGTCCTTGGAGAGGGACATCATGCTTGGGAGGGTGGAGGGACGGCGCAGGAGGGGAAGACCCTCTATGAGATGGATTGATTCGGTGACAGGGGTAATTGGGATGGGTGTGTGGTTGGCGCAGGATAGAACAGGGTTTAGGGTTGTTGTGCATAGGGTCGCTATGAGTTGCAAACGACTCGATGGCACATAACAACAACATAGTAGAGTTTTAAAAAATTTGTACAGATTCTATATTTAGTCTCAATTGTGTTATTATTGTTGTTATGTGCCATCAAGTCACTTGTGACTCATAGTGATCCTATGTACAAGAGCTCTAAACGCCATTCTATCCTGTGCCAGCCTAGGCATCTCAAACGCACTCCTTCCCACCACTCCAGTCACAGAATCGACCCATTTCATCAAAGGTCTTCCTCTGCTCCACCCCCCCTCCACTCTGCCAAACATGATGTCCCTCTCCAAGGACCAGTCCCTCCTTGCAACATGCCCAAAGCATGTCAGATGAAACTTCAAAATCCTTGACTCCAAGGAGCATTCTGGATTCACCTTCTCCAGAACAAACCTGTTTGTTCTCCTAGCAGTCCATGGTATATTCAACACTCTTCACTGATGAAAGCATGAAATTTTGAATACTATAGCCTGGATCAGGCACACCTTAGTCTTCAGCCTAACATCATTGCTCTTCAATACTTTTGAGAGGTCCCTCACAGCTGGCCTTCCAAATGCAATTCATCTCTTGATTTCCTGGCTGCTGTTACCAAGAGTGTTGAATGTGGAGCCAAGTAAACTAAAACTGTCAACTATCTCAATCTCTTCACCATCCATACTGATGTTGCCAATTGGTCCAATGGTGAGAATCTTTGTCTTCTTGATGTTGAGCTTCAGTCTGTATTGAAGGTTGCAGTCCTTTTGCAGCAAGTGCTTCAGGTCCTCCTCAGTTTCAGCAAGCAGGGTTGTGTCATCTGCATAACGCAGGTTGTTGATGACTCTTCAACCAATCCTGATGTCACATTCCTCCTCGTACAGCCCAGCTTCTCGGATGATCCGTTCTGCATACAGATTGATATGGTATGGAGACAAAAATACATCCCTGACGGAGCCCCATCTTGATTTTGAACCACATAGTGTCTCCTTGCTCTGTTCTGACTACTGCCTCTTGATCCAAGTATAGGTTTTGCATTAGCACAAGCAAGTGTTCTGGGATTCCCATTCTCTCAGAGTCAGACACAGGTTGTTGTGATCCACAGAGTCAAAAGCCTTTGCATAGTCAATGAAACACAGATAGACGTTCTTCTGGTATTCTTTGCTTTCTATCAAGATCCATCTAACATTAGCTATAATATCCCTGGCCGACTGACTTTAGTCTCAATATCTTCATAAATATTACTAAGAACATATTTAAGTGGATTTCTTTAAAAGGTGTGTAATAATTTATACATTGGAATATTCAAATAGTTGAGCAAAAGAAACTAAAATTCATTATTATTTATCTTACATTTTTAAATCTGTTAGATGATCTAACAAATTTTGATGTTAAACAGCAAGGAAACACTACATGGTTCAGTATCAGGAAAGCTCTATGCCAGGGATGCATACTATCCCCACTTGTTTTAAATCTATATACAGAACAGATTATCCAGGAGGCTTGACTTTATATGGAGGATTGGAAGAAATCTCATCAACAACCTAAGTTATGCAGATGACAACCTTGCTTGCTGAAATTAAGGAGGACTGAGGCATTTGTTGCAGAAAGTCAAAGATTGCAGCCTTCATTATAGATTGAAGCTCAACATCAAGAAAACAATGATTCTCACCACTGGGCCAATTAGTGGGATCATTTCTGATGGAGAGGAGATTGGGATTGTTAGCAGTTTCAGCTTGCTTTGCCCCCCATTCGACACTCTTGGTACCAGCAGCCAGGAAATCAAATGATGAATTGCATTAGAAAAATCTGCTATCTGGAACCTCTCCAGAATAGTGAAGAGACTGAAGTGTGCCCAATTCAGGCCGTGGTTTTCATAATTACTTGCTAAGCATCAGATAGCTGAACAATGACTAAGGATGATAGAAGAGGAATCAATATCTTTGAGTTGTGGTGCTGGAGAAGAGTGTTGAACCATGGATTACTAAGAGAACAAACTGTCCTGGAGTTGGTGAAACCTAGCTGATTATTGAAGGCAAAGATTTTTTATTAATTATTATACTAGTTTATTTACAAAATTGGAATACATTGTTTTTCCGACCAGATTATTCCCATTTCCATCATCCCTCCATCCATCAAATTGTACAATCCAATGGTTAAACCTCCTTCCCTGCTGCACATTCTCATCACTCTGCTTCCATCCTCCATCTTGGATTCTCATACTTATCCTACAATAATGCTTTTATACAATATTTGTCCTTGTGAGACTGAGTTAGTTAACACAGCATAATGCTCTCCAGTCCCTCTCAAGTTAGATAATTAATTAACAAAATCATTGTCCTGTGTGCTGTGTAGTGTTCCATTGTATGAAAGTACCATAATTACTCAATCCATTCAATTGTGGTTGGACATCTGAACTTTCCCCCCATGTTCTTGGGACAGTCAATAACACTGCTATGAACATTGGTGTACAAGTCTCCGTTTGTACCTCAGTTCTCTTTTTCTCAGGGTATATTCCAAGCAGTGGTATAGCTGGGTTGTATGGAATATCTATACTCAACCTTTTGAGGAAGTGTCAACTGCCTTTCAGTGTGGTTGTACCATTTACAATCTCACCAAAAATGTATAAGAATTATACATTATACAGGGACTTAATCTTTAGAAGGTCCCGTTCAACACTTTTATCCTCTTCAGATTGTGCATTTCTGGCTGTATTTGACAGTCTCTTATACCGTAGACTAGTGCTTCTAAATTTGATCTCAGTTTGTCTCTTATGAACTTTATGGTTTGGGGCTTTAGTCGCAAGTCCCTTATCCACTTTGAGGTGATATTTTTGTATGGTGTGAGATGTAGGTCTTGTTTTAGCTTTGTCATAAGCCTGAGCTTTAATTAATTACTCATAGACATATTAAAAAAAGCCAATTACAATTTATTGATTCATTAATTAATTCAAAGCAACAATTGTAATTTATCTACATTGCAACTCATAAAATCACCACAACATATTGATTTATCAATTCATAGCAAGCATTAAACTGTTAATTGCAATTTATCTACATTGCAATTCATAAATTCATCACAACGTATTGATTCATCAACAATGGAGAACTCTCACCCCAGGATCCCAAATCGTCTCCTTCTTTTGTCTCTCAAGGTCATTGGTGCAGTCAGGGGAGTTTTCTGCTAGTTCAGCAGTTCAATGTAGCCGGAGTCTGTTGGTGTGGGCAGAATCCTCCACTGTCTCAGTAGCTCGTGTCCATCAGTGTAGGCCAGAGTTCTTGGCTCTGAGAAGAGCCTTAGATCTTTGGCTCTAAAAAGAGCCTTTTGGTCTTCAGTGTTCAGTTCATTGTGAAGTGCAGAAAGAGAGATTCTGGGTACAGCTAGAATTTTTATCTACTCTGGCTTCCCCATTTTACATTGTGGTGAGGCAAGTGGGGCATACTGGAACATGTTGAATAACAATATGGGTTTGACCAGTCATGTTCAATACTAGTTGTGTTTCCTTGGCAACATGGCAGTAACCAGTCATATCTCCTTATCAAGGGTCTGTACCTGTTGTGGTCAGTGGGGCCCCAGAGCCACTAAGAGTATGCTTTTACAAATAGTCTTAACATAATTTCTAACCACAAATTCCTAATATATTTCTTATTTTATTTCTCACACATAACATAGCAGATTCCTAACATTTTTTATTTTATTTCTTACACATAACAGCAGATTCCTAACATGTATCTTATTTTATTTCTAACCTATAACATAGCAAGTTCTTAACATATTTCTTATTTCTAACATATAGCAGTTTTCCAGTATAGTTCTTATTCTTAAATTTACAAGGTACATTCTCTTAGCAACATGGGCAGTAATAAGTTACATTATCTTATATCAAGATTCACACATTCTGAGGCCACTAGCTTTATAAGCAAGTTATTATCAGTTACATTCCCTTATCAAGAGTTTGCACCTTCTGTAGTCAGTGGAGCTCTAGGCCTCTAAGAAGCTTATTTAAGCATGTTAAACTGGTAGTATATTTTTCACAAATATTCTTATTTCTATACTTAAGCATTAAATTCATCATAATATTTTTCCACAGCAAATATATTTTATAATGTTTTACAGCAAATTAACAGCAACTTATGGTATTTCATAATATGTGTTACAGTAAAATTAATATATTTTTCTTATACTTAAACTGCTCATAACAAGCATTGTCCAGGTAGCAATCCAGTGGCATTGTACAATGGTACAACCACTCTGGAAGGCAGCGTGACACTTTCTCAAAAAGTTGAACATGGAAATTCCATATGACCCAAGTATTCCATTGGTTTGGCATATACTCCAGGAAAATGAGAATGGAGGCTCAAATGGAAACTTATACATTAATGTTCACAGGCGCTTTATTCACCATTACAAGAACATGGAAACACCCCAGATGCTCAACCAGAGACAAATGTATTGAGAAGTTATGATACAGTCATACAATGGAATACTATGCAGAACACAGGAGTGATAATTTTGTAAATTACTACAAAACTCGAGAGGGACTGGAGAGCATTCTACTGAGTAAACTAACTCAGTCCCACAAGGACAAATCTATATAAAACCATTACTGTAGAATGAGTATGAGGATCCAAGGTGCGGGGAGGGTGGAAATAAAAGGGTGAGTATGGAGGGGGTAGCAGTCAGGAAATCAAAAAGCGTATCGCAATGGGAAAGTCTGCTGTTAGGGACCTCTCTAAAGTACTCAGGAGCAACAGTGTCTCTCTGGAGACTAAGGTGCGCCTGATACAGGCCATGGTA
>NW_006400976.1:7701-11972 GCF_000299155.1 Elephantulus edwardii | reverse complement strand
CACTTATTTCCTGCTTCACCATCCCACAGGATATCCATCCACTTCTACCCCCTCCGTTCACATCTATCTCCCTTTCACCAGCCCTGGAGGGAAAAAACTAATCACCCTTAATCACTCTTCACACCTGAAAATGAAATCACTTCCATTACTCAACTTTTAGCCAAACAATAAAAGGTTATTTTTAACACCAGGGATGAAAGTACTCCTTAAAACAATTAACCATACAAGGTCAAAACGCCAACATTTGCTTAGAGAATAAAGCTCAGAAAGTGAGAAGAGATAGGACAGAAAATACAGGGCTGGAGTCAGAAGATTTCTGTTACAATGTGGGCCTTATAATCAGTCATAAAATACTAGGTTCATCAATGGAAAAATCAAATGGAAAATAAATGGAAAATCATCCCCCACCCCCACCCCATACGTTTTCACTTAAACCACAAAAAAGCTTTTTTCCTTTTTCTGTTTTTTTTTTTTAAAAAAAGGACAAACTCAAAGAGTGAGAACACAGAGAAAAGAATAATCTATTCTAACTTTGGAGGTGGACTTGTTGTTATTGGGTGTTGTCAAGTAGAGTACAACTCATAGCCACGCTATGAACAGCAAATCTGAACTCTGGCCTATATCCTGTACCATCCTCACAACCATGTACATACTTGAGCCCAATGCTACAGTTGCTGTGTCAGTCCATCCATTTGAGGGTCTTCCTCTCACATGCCTAAAAAATATGAGACGAAGCTTTATCATCTTTGCCTCCAAGGAGCACTCTGGCTGCACCTTCTCCAAAATATCTGTTCTTTTGGCAGTCCATGGCCTATTCATTATTTTTCTCCAACACCACAGTTCAGAGGAAGAATGTCACAGTAGCCCCCAAGCCCAATCACTCCTAGAAGAAACCTGATAATGTCCAAGGCATGGACCAGACAAAGATCCTGATAAGGCTCTAGGCGTAGTCACAAAAACTCACACTCAGTTAACAAGACCCCACCCCAAATGAGCAAAATACCATCTTCCCTAGTCCTCCCTAAAACCTTATAGAAAGGAACTTCCCTTGACTGCCTTCATGCCATTTTTTTAGAACTTTTTCATTATTATTATTAATTTTAATGGAAATTTACAGATATTTTGCATTTCCATTCATTCATTGTTGCACTTTTCTCCCTGCCCACCCCTCCCCTCCAGTTCGTTCTTCTCTTTGAAAAGTAAAAGAAAAATTATTTCATTGTTATACAATCCCTGCCCCCCACAAGTCCACTCCATTATTCAGCCTTTGTCATGACAATAATACTTAATCATATATGCCTTTTAAAGAGTTCTCTCTCATGTGTTTCAATGCAGTATACATAATTTATCCCATCTTTTTCAGTCTCCTCCCCAACCCCTATGTCAGTACCATTTTATAACAGTGGCACTATGCAGTATTTGTCCTTTTGTGACTGAGATATTTCACTCAGCATAATGTCCTCCAGGGTCACCCATTTTGAATAATACTGTATGAGTTCCTTGTTTTTCAATGCAGCATAGTATTCCATTGTGTGAATATACCACAGCTTCTCTATCCATTTGTTTGTTGATGGGAACTTGGGTTGTTTCCAGTTCTTTGCTATTGTGAACAAAGCCACGATAAACATGGGTGTGCATATATCTGCTTGGGTTGCAGTTATGGTCTCTTTGGGGTATATTCCCAGTAGTGGAATTGCTGGGTCAAATGGTATCTCTATTTGCAACTATTTGAGAAAGTGCCATACTGCCTTCCATAGTGGTTGTACCATTTTATACTCCCAACAACAGTAAATAAGGGTTCCAGTTTCTCCACAATCTCACCAGCATTTGCCATTTTTACTGTCTCTGTGTATAGACCGTCACTTGGCGTCACTCTCAGACCACGCAATAAAGGCCTGTGTGTTTCTTGGGACCAGCTTCTTTCTTTCTTTCTTTCTCTCGCTCTCAATTCTTTTTTCTGTCTAACAAAAGGTATCAATTCTTCTGTCATCCTTAGTCATTGTCCGACTTTCAGATGCAAAGCAAATCATTTAAAAGGTCATGACTTGGACGAGGCACACTTGTTTTTAAAATGACATTCCTGCTATTAAACATTTTAGAGTCCTTGACAAGAGACATGTTTGAAAGATTATACATGAAATCTGAAACCTGCACTTGAATGTAATGATGCCAAAACAAAGGGATTAAATCCAAAGTGAGAGAGATGAACAAAAGATTTCAAAAGGAAGTTTGCCAACAACAACCACCACCAATTTTTGAGAGTCCTGCAGAGTAAGAGAAAAAAAAAAAAAAGAAGGAAGGATTGACATAATTTATCAATGGGCTAGAGCATGTCAGAGATTGTGAGGATGGGAGAATGCAGGGTAAGGCCAGATGTGCTGTTCATTGGGTCACCATGAGTTGTGTTTGACTTAACAGCATATAATGACAAACAGTACCTATCATTCTGCAGTTTGCTTTACTGAATTAACATTAAGTTGTCGAGAATTTGCTGATCCTTGCAGTGCTGATTCCCACTTTTCTCTGATGAAAGGAAGCACTACTACTACTACTACTACTACTACTACTACTACTACTACTACTACTACTACTACATGTGGAGACCCTGTTTATTTATTTATCCTTCTTCATGGACATTGAGGTGGTTCTTCATTCGAGCAATGAGTATTCTAACAGTGTCCATTTTGCTATTTGAACAGGTCTCTTCAGTTGGTTATTCTAAGGAGTGAATGCCTTCCTGTTGTTACTGTCCCCTTATAACTCCACTCACTGACTTTGAGTTGATTCAAATTCATAGATTACATCTGGCAGGTTTCCAAAGGTTATGAATCTTAACAGGAGTACACTGTCGATCTTTCTCCTGCAGGGTTACGGGTGGATTCTAATGGTTGGAGATGTGCACACTTTTGGTTAGCAGAGAACTCTGCTATACATTAAGGCAACAGAGAGCTCTTTATAGTTCTATTGTTTAGCTGCAAGTTGAACCATGGCGATCACTATGAATCTTCATGTGAGCAGATTGCTTCCTCTTTCTCCTTCAGAAGGACTGCTAGGTTGCATACAAACTGCTGACTTTTTTTAATAACATGCTCTTGCCCTTTAATGTTGTGCAAATTTGTCCTCACTTTAAAACTATTGAACCAAACTGTACTCATAATAAATGATAATCAACTTCAATATATCATTTCATTGGAAAGTCTTCATATTTTTCTTGCACTAAATTCACTAAGAAAAAAAAATCTCATTGCTTTTTAGTTCAGGTGGTTCTGACTTATAGGGATCCTTCATTAGGTTTTTGAAACTGTAAATTTAACAGGTATAGATTAGCCCTCTTTCTCCTGCAGAGTCCATTGTAGATTCAAATGGCTAGAAATTCACAGCCTTTGAAATAAAAGTTTAACTCACGATAGAATATGCTACCTGAGCTCTTAAAACAAGGCTGAATAAGAACTGTACATACTTGGTCTGACTCACCAACAATTTCCACTTAAAGACTTGAAGACACAGTTAACAGTGGATCTCATTTGTCAACTAGAGTCTGACTATACTGTTCTATTATTTTCTTTCTAAAATATCTTTATTTTAAAATGTTTGATGGCCTATGTTGCTTTCAGAATTAAGCCCAAATCTTTGATATTAGGGTTGGAAGAAGACTCATCAACAACCTATGTTATGCAGATGACACAACCTTGCTTGCTGAAACTGAGGAGGACCTGAAGCATTCAGAAGATCAAGGACTTTAGTCTTCAATATGGATTGAATCTCAACATCAAGAAAACAAAGATTGCCACTACTGGGCCATTTGGCAGCAACATGATAGATGGGGAAGAGATTGAGGTTGTTAACAATTACAGCTTTCTTGCTCCACAATCAACACTCTTGGGACCAGCAGTCTGGAAATTAAAAGACAAATTACATTGGGAAAATCTGCTGTCAGGGATCTTTCCTGAGTACTGAGGAGCAACTATATCAGTCTAGAGACTAACGTGCACCTGATCTAGGCCATGACCTTTGCAATTGCTTGCTATGTGAGAGCTGGACAATAACTAAAGATGATAGAACATCAATGACTTTGAGTTGTGGTGCTGGAGGGAGTCTTGAACATGGATTGCCAAGAAAACAAATCTGTCTTGGAGAGAGTAAAACCAAGTTTTCTTCAGAGGCTAGGATTTTGAAGCTTTGTGTCACATACTTAGAGCATGTGGCCAGGAGAGACAAGTCTTTGGAGAAGGACATCATGCTTGGAAGGGTGGAGGGACAGTGAAGGAGAG
>NW_006400976.1:0-6346 GCF_000299155.1 Elephantulus edwardii | reverse complement strand
CCTGTGCCAATCGCACTGTCTCTGACACTCCCATCCCAATTATCCCAGTCACTGAATCAATCCACCTCATAGAGGGCCTTCTCCTCTATGTTAACAATAATAGATCAATTTGATAGATCAAATGTCATTTCTGTTCCTAATTTTTTATGGAAGCACTCAACTGCTTTGCTTAGTAGTTGTACTATTTTACATTTTGACCAGCAATGTCTGGGAGCCCCAATCTCCACACTTTTGCCAGCATTTGTTGTTTGTGTTCTTATTAAACATTGCTATTTTTGCTGAGATGAAATGATTAAATCTAATATTTTTGGCATACATTTTGACTTCTTGAACAAATCAATTATTAGTAAGGAGGTTGCAAGGTGATGACTTCCTAATCTTTATTTTTACATTTATGCATTTCTGTCCTTTTAAGTATTTTAAAAGGTTAGCATGGAATCATAGATTTTTTTTTTTTTTAAATTTAGGTTGTTTATTTTTCATTTCAATGAACATCTACCGAGATTTTGGGACTCCATTCATTCATTGTTGCACCCTTCTCCCCTCACAAACCCCTCCCCCCCATTTGCTCCTCTCCTTGAAAAGCAAAAGAAAAACTCCCTCATTGGTACACAATCCGGAATCATAGATTTTTAAAAGTCCAATAGTGTAGTGAGTTACATGGTCCACTGCTTTGTGAAAAGTCAACAGGTTGAATCCACCACTTGCTCCACAGAAGAAAGGTAGTGTCCTGTAAAGATCCACAGCCTTGAAAACTCAATAAAGGCTCACTATGAGTCTCAACTGACTCCAAGGCAATAGGCATTTGGTCAAACTACATTTGATCTCAAATTTTCCCAAATCTGACCCCTGGGAGCATCTTCAAACTGACTCAGGTGTTCTTTTGACACAGACCTATCAATTTTTGAACACTTCTTTAAGCACAAGAAATTGTTTCAGGCTCTTCTATTTCTACATATTCTAGTCCTGAAACAAGTCATTTCTCCAAGGAGTGTTGGTTCTTTTTAGAATGAATGTTTTTAGAAGCAGAGATCTGCATGTTAACTGTGCTCAGTTACAGTGGGATGACTTATCAGTATGGGCATAGAATGACTACTGTAACAATATATAGTACTAGAGATATTAGTGTATATTAGTACACAGACATATACTAATTCCTATAATACCAATTCAATATCAGGTCATGAGGTTTGTCTTTTTTCTGGGATTCTACTTTATTTAATTATTTTTTTAAAGCAGAAATTTATTTCTCTTTTCAACATTTTTTTTGTGGCTTGATAAAAATTCCCTGCTTACCAATTGATACACAGATTGTTTTGTGGCATTGATTACAATCTCCACAGCATGTCAATACTCTCCATATCCACCTTGAGTTCTCTGTTTCCACGCCCTCAGTTCTCCTACCCCTTCCTGCCTTCTTAACTTTGCTTCTGAACAAATGTTATTATTCCTTTCAGTGGTCGTTTTGAGGAATATGTTTCTCCAAAGGTGTTAATATTAGTTATTTTTGTTGTTAGGTGCCACTGAATTGAGTATGACTCATAATTGCCCTGTGAACAACCAATCTGAACACTGTCCTATCCTGTGCCATCCTCACAATCTCTGACACACTCAAGCCCGTGATAGACCTGTCTTGTATGTGGGCTGAAGATGTTATCTCGAGTGGCTTCAGTTTTAGGGAGGTGTTTAAGGACCGAAGTCTTTGGTGTTTCATCAGTCTCTATCAGACCAGTAAATATGATCTTTTTTATCAATTTGAGTTTTCTCCTACCTTCTTCTCTTCCTCTATCCAGCTTCTATTGTGATTCTGGTCAGAGTGATTGGTGTAGTGGCCAGGCACCATGTAGTTTTGCAGATTAGTTTAGACTGTAGGTCAATTGTCCTTAGACCTTAGCACTAATTGTTTCCTGAATCTTTTCTTCACTCTATTTTTCTTGAAGTGGAAAGAAAGCAATAGTTGTAACTTAAATGACTGATTATGAGATTTTTAGACATTTGAGATTCTACTTTAAATGACTGTAAAGTACGGCCTTTAAGATGAAGATATTTGAGATGAAATCTGAATAACATTTAAGAGCCAGCCACACAAAAATCAGAAAGCAGACTGTGACATGGAGAGGGAACAACAAGTACAAAGGCCAAAGGCAGAAATCAGCATGGTATGATTGAGAAACAGGCCCGTGTGGTTGGAATCTAGTGAACTACACCCTCACAAGAGGGTGGCATCATAAGAAGGCAGTGGAACAGGAAGGAGTTGATGATCATTGTGAGTCAGAACTGACTTGGTAGCAGTGGAGTTTTTTTGTTGTTTTATGGTATATGCAATGTGTTATATTTATTATTGGGAACAAAAACATTTAAAAGATACAGACTACTTTGAAGGAGTTCGTGATCAAGTAGGAGGAGAGATACACAAATAATTGTACTTACTATAGCATAAACACACAGCAATTGGGTTGAGAGAGAGCTCTGGTCACCTAGTGGTAAGAAGCGGTGCTGCAATCTTGAAAGCACGTGGTTCAAATCCACCAACTGCTCCATGGGAGAAGGATGGGCAATCTTCTTCCACGTGATTAACTGCCTCTAAAAACCTGCTGGAGGGTCAGCTATCGGTCGGTTCCAATTCGATGGTACACATACATCCACAATGGAATTAGCAACAACAGAGTTAAACACTAGGTAAAATGAAGGCATAAAGGATGAAGGAATTGATTTTTCTAGATGAAAGAGTGGTTATAGCTACAGAAGGCTTCACTAAGAGTTGACTTTTATAGTCATGAGGAATAGGGATGGGTTTATGAAACAGCCTGGTAACTCTAGGAATTCAGGCGAGGTTGAGATCTGTTGTTCACATAGTCACTATAAGCCTTAGTGCACTTGTGATATCTAACAACAACAAGGCAGCTAGAGAGAAGCTCTAGTGGCCTAAGAAGTTACACTGTCAACCCAAAGGCAAGCAGTTAAAATCTATCAGTTCCTAAGGAGAAAGAGAGGCAATCTCCTGTGTGATTTATAGCCTCTGAAAACCCACTAGATGATCAGCTATTAGTTGATTTCAATTCTACAACAATGACCGACCAAAGGCAGCTAGTACCAGTAGGACAGTGCCAAAGGAAATGCACATATAGAGAGAAAAAGAGTTCTGGAGAGAAGTTCCCTTGAGCACTTTTTAGCTGAGTCACAATGTGTCTAGGTGTAAGGAAAAACTGTCTGAGTCTGGAGAAAGAATGTTAGAAATAGACCAAACAATTCATAGGGATCACCTCTGACTAGAAATTTATTGTATACAAAACTGGGAGTGAAAAGACATCATAATTTTAGGGCACTAGATAAAGGGATTTCTTTTGTAGAGGAGCTCTATTAGGTCTAGAAAAGGGCCATTCTGGATCCAGTATGTTGTTAGTTGTCACTGAGTTGAGTATGACTCATAGCAGCCCTATGAACAAAAGATCTGAACCCGGTTCTATCCTGTACCATTCTCACACTTCCCGACACACAAGAGACCACTGCAGCATTCACCATGTCAATCCACCTGGTTGAGGGTCTTTCTCTTCTTCACCGACCCTCCACCCTTCCCATCATCATGTCCTTCTCCAAGGAATAGCCCCTTCTAGTAACATGCCCAAAGTATGTGGGGCAAAGTTTCATCATTCTTGTCTCCAAAGAACACTCCAACTGCACCCTCTTCAAGACATATCTGTTCTCTTGGCCATCCATGGTATGTCCAGTGCTCTTCTCCAACACCACAGAACAAAGACGTCAATTTTTTTCTGTCATACTTATTCATTGTCCAGCTCTCCGAAGATGTATAGCAAGTGACCGGAAAGACTATGGCCTGAATCAGATGCACCTTAGTACTCAAACTTACGTCATGACTCCTTAATAATTTGGAAGAACCCTAACTGCTGATTTTCCCAGTGCAATGAGTCTCCTTTTCTGACTGCTGGTACCGAGGGTGTTAATTGTGGATCCAAGCAAAATGAAGCTGTTGACAGTTTCAATCTCCTCTCCATTTATCATGATGTTGCCTAAAATCTTTGTTTTCTTGACATTGAGATGCAATCTATACTGAAGGCTGCATTCCTTTATCTTTCAAGTCCTCCTCACGTTCAGCAAGCAAGGTTGTGTCATCTGCATAATGCAGGTTACTGATGAGTCTCCCTCCAATCCTGATACCACACTCCTCTTTATAGAGTATCAGTTTCTCAGATTAATTGGCTCAGCATACAGATTGAATGGGGATGGAGAAAGAATACAATTCTGACACAGTCCTCTCTCAATTTTGAACCATGCAGTGTTTCCCTGCTCTAGTTGCACAACAGCCTTGTGATCTAGGTATATGTTCTTCATGAGCACAATTAAGTGCTCTGGGATTCCCATTCTTCTCAATGTCAGCCACAACTTGTCATGATCCACATAGTCAAATGCCTTTGCATAGTCAATAAATCACATAGAGACATTCTTCTGGTATTCCTTTCAGACATAATCCTTCTGACATCAGCAATGATATCCTGGTGCCATGGCCTCTTCTAAATCCTACTTGAAAGTCTGTCTGTTCCCTATCTAAAATAAAATTGCAGGCAATATAAACAAATTGCAGATCCTAAAATTACTTAAAATAATCACCATCACCAAAATCATCATTATCCAGTATCTTTTTATAGAAAACTGATGAGTAACCAATAAAAATTATCAGTTAAGTAGAGAAACAGGAAAATATGATCTATGATCTATGAACTAAAATTGTTGACTTAGGCCTATTGCTATTGTTGATTGCCGTTGGGTTGAGGACAACTAATAGTGACCATATGAACAAAAGGCCTGAAGCCTTTTTAGAACTATCATCATTTATCAAAGTTAATTGAGTTTCCAGAAGCATGCTGTTTAGGAAGTGGATGTCACTCCTGCTTCCAAACCTGTCTTAAACTGGGAGCTCCACCAACACTATCTGCTATGTGTAACCATTATGCCATTTGACACCCCAGCTGCTCAAGGTTCAGCAAAACAGCAACCCTAGGTTACCTAAATACAGTATATTGACAGAACAGCGCTGTACCACTTAGTAGAATGTTCCTCCAAACCGTAGCAACCAGCTTTTAAATACAAAGACTCTCCCCAAGGTCTTGTTGACTCTAAACAAGAGGCTTAAATAAAAAACGACCAATAAAGTATGTTTTTGTTGTTATGTGCTGTTGAGTTACCTGTGACATATAGCAACCCTATGTACAGCAGTTCTGAACCCTTCTCTGTCCTGAGCCAAACTCCCATTGCCCCAGATATTGTATCAATCCATCTCATCTGGGGTTTTCCTTTACTGCACTATCCTTCCACCATTCTGAGCATGGTGTCCTTCTCCAAAGACTGATTTCTCCTGGCCATGTGCCCAAAGTATGTGAGACAGATCTTAAAAAAAAAAAAGAAGTTATACTGCCAATCCAAAACACAGTTAATATCCACCAGGTTCTCTGGGAGTGAAAGACAAACAATGCCCTTCCATGTGATGCACTGTCAAAAGAGCCAGGGCCACATGAGGATGGCCATATCTGACTTTTTTCCCCCAAGTTTTTATTCTGGTATGGTTAGCTTATTATATCTCAAAATATTGCAGGAAATTTGATAACGTAATATATACTTGTTGTTAGGTAAAAAAAAAAATCATCCTACCATCCAAGGAGAGACTTAGTTCCATCCTCTCCAAGACAGACCTATTTGTTTTCTTGGCAGTCCATTGTATGTTCAAGACTTCTCCAGCACCACAACTTGAAGGTATCTATTCTTCTTCTGTCATCCTTAGTCATTGTCTGAAGCATAACAAGTAATTGAGGAGACTTTGGACTGGATTAGGCTGACCTTTGTCTCTAGACTGGTATCGTTGCTTTTCAGCACTCTAGAGAGGTCCATGACAGCAGATTTTCTCATTGCAATTCGTCTTTTGATTTCCTGACTGCTGGTGTTAAAAGTGTTGATTGTGGATCCAAGTACCTGTAATTTTTAACAACCTCAATCTCTTCTCCATCTAGCTTGGTGCTGCCAATTGGCCCAGTGGTGTGGGTCTTTGTCTTCTTGATGTTGAGCTTCAATCCATATTGAAGATTACAGTCCTTGACTTTCTGCAGCAAGTGCTTCTGGTCTTTTTTGGTTTTAGCAAGCAAGGTTGTGTCATCTACATAATGTAGGTTGTTAATGAGTCTATCTCCAATCCTGATGCTACATTCCTCTTCATAAAGCCCTGCTTCCCAAATGATCTGTTTTACAACTGACTGGAAGAGATTTATACTTATTCTCATTCCAAAAAATGGTGACCTAACAGAGTGTGGAAATTACTGAAAAATATCACTAATATTAC
>NW_006400975.1:12738-13841 GCF_000299155.1 Elephantulus edwardii | reverse complement strand
AAAGGACTGAATCTTTAGACAGTCCCATTAATTGACGCTCTACTGTTTGTACATTTCTGGCTGTATTTGCCAGCCTATTTATACCATAGGATAGACCTTCTAAGTTTGATCACTTTTTGTCTTTTGTGATTTTTTACTAGCCTCTGAGCCTCTGAGTCCCCTTGAACTGATTTTTGTGTATGATGTGGATGTGGATCCTGATTTTGCACTCTGCAGGTAGAAGACCAGTTTTGCCAAGACCATTTGTTGAATAGGTTGCCACTTCCTTATTTGATATCTTTTATTTCCTTGTAGAATACCAATTGAAATTTCTGGGTTCTCAGTTCTGTTCCATTGGTCTATGTGCTTGTCACTGTACCAGTACCACGCTGTTTGGTTTACTACTGCTGTATAATAGGTTTTGAGATCAAAGTCCTATGCCTCCCACTTCTTTTTTGTCTTTCAGAAATGTTTGCTTATTCGGGGTCCCTTTCCAAATAAACTAACCAACTACCTTTTCTATATTTTTTTAATTTATTTTTTTTCTTTTCTATATTTTTTAAGAATGAAATTGGTATCTGATTTGGATTGGTATTAAGAATATAGATTGCTTTTGGTAGGATTGTCATTTTCCCCATATTATGTCTTCCTATTCATGAACAAGGGATATTATCCCATTTATTTAGGACTTTTATTGCTTCTCACAATACTGTTTTCTAATTTTCCTTATAAAACTCTTCAGTGTCTCTAGTTAGGTTTATACACAAATATCTCAATTTGTGGTTGAGTATTGTGAATTATATTCCTTTCTTAGTTTCCTTTGTTACTGTAGAGAAATTTTACTGGCTTTTGTAAGCTCATTTTTTATCTTGCTAATTTACTAAATTGGTCTACTAAATCTAACGGCTTTTTTGTTTAGTCTTCAGGAGTTTCCATGTATACCATCATGTCATTTTCCTATGACAACAATTTAACCACCTCTTTACCAATGTGGATTCCTCTCATTTCCTTCTCAACCTTGTATTCAGAGTATGGCACCCAATTAAAAGTAAACTTACTTTTTCATCAACTGCACATGGTATATTCTCCCGAATTAAAGCAAGCCTCAAAAAAATAAAAAAAAA
>NW_006400975.1:7740-10268 GCF_000299155.1 Elephantulus edwardii | reverse complement strand
GTCCCACCAACAATGTATAAGAGTTCCATTCTCACCACACTTTCTCAAACATTTACTACTTGCTACCCTATTAAACTTTGCCACTCTTACTAGAGTGAGATGGTGGTACCTCATTGTGGTTTTGATTTGCATCTCTCTTATTGCCAGTGAGTTAGAGCATTTCTTTGCGTATCTCTTTGTCATTCAAATATCTTCCTCTGTGAAATTTTTCCATATCTTTCACCATTTTGTAATTGGTTTATCAGTTTTTCTCCTGAGTCTCTTTAATAAATTTAGATGTAAAAATCCTTAACAAAATCCTAGCAAATACAATTCAAAAGCACATAAAAAAAAATAATTCACCATGACCAAGTGGAATATATAACAGGTATGGATGGATAGTTCAACATAAGAAATAAAATGTAATATATATTATAATATAATATATATTAACAAAGTAAACAACAAGAAACATATGATCTTAGCAATTGATGCAGAAAAGGCATTTGACAAAATACAACACCCCTTCTTGATAAAGGTATTCAGCAAAATTGGAATAGAAGAGAATTTCCTCAACATAGTTAAAAGTATATATGCAAAACCAGGAGCCAATCGCATTCTCAATGAGAAAGACTAAAAGCACTTTCCTTGTGAACAGGGACCAGATAAGAATGCCCACTGTCACTACCTATTCAATATTGTATTGGAAGTGCTTGCTAGGGCAATATGACAAGAGAAGGAAATAAATGACATCCAGATTGGCAAACAGATGGTTAAACTGTTTCTATATGCAGGTGATAGGAGTACACAGAAAACCCCAAAGACTCAACAACAACAACAGCAACAAACCTGTTAGATTTAGTAGGCCAGTTTAGTAGAGGCAGGATATAAGATCAATATCCAAAAACCAATAGGATTCCTGTACAGTAACAGAGACTCAGAAAATGAAATGAAGAAATCAATATAATTTACAAGAGCCAACAACAAATTGAGATACTTGGGAGTTCACCTAACCAGAGATACAAAAGCCCTATACAATGAAAATTATGGAGCATTTCTGGAGGACAAAATAAATGACTTGAAGACATGAAAAAATGTGCCCTACTCATGTTCAAAAACATGAACATCGAAATTCCATATGATTCAGCTATTCCTCTACTTGCAATATACCCTAAAAATGAGTACTGAGGCACAAATGGAGATTTATACACCAATTTCCATAGCAGCATTATTCACCATAGCAAGAACATGGAAACAGCCCAGATGTCCAAACACAAACAAATGGATTGAGAAATTATGGTACAATCACACAATGAAATACTATGCATCATGCAGGAGTAATGATTTTGTAAATTATTACCTAACTTGGGAGGAACTGGAGAACATTATGCTGAGTGAATTAACTGAGTCCCACAAGGACAAATATTGTATAAAATCAGTTTTGCTGAATGAATATAAGGATCCAAGGAGGGAGGTGGAAGCAGAGGGATGAGGCTGTGGAGGGGGAGGGGGGAATTAATCATGGGGTTGTACAATTTGGTGGGTGGGGGGAGGGAAATTGGAAGAAACTGTTCTGGAAAATAATATATTCAAATTTTGTAAATAAACTAGTATAGCAATTAAAAGGGAAATAAAAAACCCCACAAACACAAATGGTGATTTTACACATGAATCTCACCAGACAGACTGTTTAAGAAAAATATTGACTAACTCTGTGGAAGGAATCATTAGAGTTCAATATTAGCAGTTAAAACTAGGTCAGGTGATGACCATCAATTATTCGTATGCAAGTTCAAACTGAGGCTGAAGAAATTAAAACAAATACATAAGATTGAAAATACGATCTTGAGTATATCTGACTTGAATTTAAAAATCAATTTAATAATAGGCTTGAAACATTGAATGGAAGAACAGATGAATTGTGAGATGGCATCAAGGATATTATTTATAAAGAGAGCAAAAGGTGATTATGAAGCAAACCAAAGAGGTTGTCAGAAGTGACTCTGAAAATTGTGCTAGTGAATCAAGAAGCCAAAACAGGGAAGGGATGTTGAAGAGATGAACAGAAGATTTCAAAGGCCCAAGGAAACAAAAGAAAGATAATGAAGGTGGTGTGTGTGTGTACATATGTACATATAGATAGATAGATAGATAGAGATAAATATATTTCATTTTCTATTCTTTCTTTTAAAAGTATTCATTTGCATGCAACCATTTATTTATATTGTGTTTCATTCATGATCATTGTTTGCGTATTTTTTCTTTCTTCTCCCTCCATCCACCAAATTCTACCATGACTTCCACCATTGCCCCTCCGCTTCCCTCTTTGTATATCCATACACATCTTACTGGTTATCCTTCTGTTTTTACAATAACCACCTTATACAGTAATTACTGAAGAAGTATGAAGACAGAATTCATCCCTTTCCTGAACTTGAACCTTGCAGTGTTTCTTTGCTATAATTTGATTACTGTCTCCTGGTCCACGAATAGATTTTTAGCACCATCAGGTGTTCTTGGATCACTATTCTCCTCAAGGTAAGACACAA
>NW_006400975.1:2157-2963 GCF_000299155.1 Elephantulus edwardii | reverse complement strand
TGTAAAGATGTCAGTCTAGAGACTCAAGAGTATCTGATCCAGGCCATAGTCTTCATAATTACTTACTTTGCATCAGAGACATGGACAATAAATAATGACAGAGGAATTGATGACTTTATTTTGTGGTGCTGGAGAAGAGTCTTGAACATACCATAGACTGCCAAGAAAATATATAGGTCTTTCTTGGAGAGGGTGAAACCTAGATGCTCTCTGGAGGAAAGGATTGTGAAATTCCTTCTTCCATACATTGCCATGTTGCCAGAATGGTCCCATTCTTGGAGAAGGACATCATTATTGGAAAGGTGAAGGGACAAAGCAAGAGATGAAGACCCTGGTTGAGATGGATTGACACAATGACTGAGGAAAGAGGAGCAGGTGTGTCAGAGTCAGAGAGATTGGCTCAGGATAGGACAAGATTCCTAAGAGCTATTTTACATAGGGTCACTATGAGTTATATATGACTTGATGGCACATAACAACAACAACAGTAGCTCTTCTTATGTGCCTTAGTTAGTTCACTCAGCATAATGCTATCTAGCCTCTCCAATGTTATTAAATATTATTAAATATTTTTGAAAATTATTGTTCCTGGCTGCTGCATACTATTCCATCATGTGAGTGTACCACAATTTCTCGATCCAGTCATGTGTTGATAGAAAATTGGACTGTTTCCATGTTCTTGTCATTGTGAATAATGCTACTATGAACATCGATGTATAAATCTCCATTTGTGTCTCAGTTCTGTTTTCTTTGGGGTACAATCCTAGCAATGGAATAGTTGGGTCATATGGAAGTCTTTGAGTAGA
>NW_006400975.1:0-912 GCF_000299155.1 Elephantulus edwardii | reverse complement strand
TTTATTAAAAAATAAAATTTCTATGATAAACAATGTTGTTGTTATTAAGTGCCATCAAGTTGTAGATGACTCATAGTGACCTTATGAACAAAAGGCCTGAGCACTGTTCATAGAGTTTCTGGAGGCAAGCCAGACCTATATAAGTGGGGAAAGTTTCCTGTTCATGCATAAGTAGACTCAGTATAGTGAAAATGGCAATCCTACCAAAATCAATCTATGTGTTCAATGAATACCTAATACAGATGCCAAATTAATTTTTCAAAGAAATAGGTAATGCAAGTGGCAAGTTTATTTGGAGAGGGAAGAGACCTCAAAGAAGCAAAACATTTCTGAAAACCAAGAATAAAGTAAGAGACATAGCACTCCCTAATCTCAGTTGATATTCGACAAGGAAACAAAACCTTCCTAATAGGGAAATGACAACTTCTTCAACAAATGATGCTGGCAAAACTGGACTACTACTTGAAGAAAGCTGAAACAGGATGCACACAAACGTCTCACCATACACAAAAATTAACTTAATTTGGATCAGAGACCTAGGGGTAAAGCCCCAAACCATAAAAATTAGAAGAGACAAACTAGGACCAAGCTTAGAAGGCCTAACCCATAGTATAAAATGGCTGACAAATATAGCCAGAAATATACAACCAGAAGAGTTATTGATGAATGAGACCTTCTAAAGATTAAATCCCTATGTGCATCAAAAACTTTTTACAATAGGATGAAAAAAAACCCTACTGACTGAAAAAAAAAGAATTATTTCTCAAAGAACATACTGAGTCACTGTATCAAAAGGAATTGGCAGACACAGAAGAATTTCATGAAACAATATATGAACAAGAGCCTATGGTGATGAAAGAAGAAGTTCAGGCTGCTCTGAAGGAAATGGCAAAAAATAAGGCTCCAGGAATA
>NW_006400974.1:11477-12099 GCF_000299155.1 Elephantulus edwardii | reverse complement strand
AGCTGAAGTTGAAGAAAATGAAATCAAATCCACAGGAAATAAAATTTGACCTTGAGTCTATCCCACTCGAATTTTAAAACTCTCTCAAGGACAGGTTTGAGGCCTTGAACACCAATATGCGAGGACCAGATGAGCTATGGAAGGTTATAAAAAATTTCATTCATGAAGAATGCAAAAGAGGAAGAAAAGACCAAGATGGATGTCAGAAGATACTCTGAATATTGCACTAGAGCATCAGGAAGCCAAAGCAAAGGGAATAAATCAAGAAATTAAGGAGCTGAAGAGAAGATTTCAAAGGGCAGCTCAGGAAGACAAAGCAAAGTATTATAATGAAATGTGCAATGACCTGGAATGAGAAAATAAAAAGCACCAAATTCGCTCAGCATTTCTTAAGCTAAAGCAATTGAAGAAAAATTATTTTATTTAAATTTATTATTAATTTCAGTAAAAATTTACAGAGACTTTGGATTTCCATTCATTCATTGTTGCACTTTTCTCTCCTCCCAACCCGCCCCCCTAGTACACTACCTTCTTCGAAAAGTAAAAGAAAAAGTCTTTCATTGTTTTACAAACCCTCCCCCAGGTCTACTCCACCATGTAGCCCTTGCTCTAGACTCCTGTC
>NW_006400974.1:4790-10677 GCF_000299155.1 Elephantulus edwardii | reverse complement strand
ATAAATTCTGGATATAAGTCCCTTATCTGATATGTCATTCCCAAATACTTTTTCCCAGTCAGTGGCTTCCCTTTTTACCCTGTTGGGGAAGTTTTTGAATGTGCATAGGGCTTTGATTCTTAGAAGATCCCATTCATCTACTTTATCTTCTCCTGGTTGTAGGTTGAAGAGCCATACTTAAGGATGCTTTGGGCAGAATATTAAACGATCCAGGAAGCATTAAAAGAAGATGAAAAGAATGTTCTGAGTCACTGTACCAAAAGGAATTGGCTGACAGAAGAATTTCATGAAACAAAAGATAAGCAAGGGCCTGTGGTGATAAAGGAAGACGTTCAAGCTGCTCTGAAAGAACTGGCAACAAACCGAGGCCCAAGGAATTGAAGGCACACCAATTAACATAGTTCAAAAAACAGACGCTGCTCCGGATATGCTGATAAAGTTATACCAAGAAATCTGGAGGACAACCACCTGGCCAATTGACTGGAAGAGGTCTATGTTTGTTCCTATTCCAAAGAAAAGTGATCCTACAAAGTGCTTAAATTATCTAACAATATCATTAATATCACATGCAAGCAAGATTCTGCTGATAATTATCCAAAAAACGACTGGAACAGTACATAAACAGAGGACTTCCAGATTTGCAGGCTGGGTTTAGAAGAGGCTGTGGTACTAGGGATATTATAGCTAATGTTAGATGGATCTTGACAGACAAGAAAGAGTACCAGAGGAATGTCTATCTGTGTTTCATTCACTATGCAAAGGCATTTGATTGTGTGGATCGCAACACACTGTGGCTAACTCTGAGAAGAATGGGAATCCCAGAACATTTGATTGTGCTTATGAGAAACCTATATTTGGACCAGGAGGCAGTCATCAGAACAGAGCAAGAAAACACTGCATGGTACAAAATCAGGAAGGGTATACACCAGAAATGTGTCCTACCTTTTCAATCTCTATGCAAAACAGATTAGCCAGGAGACTGGGCTCTATGAGAAGGAATGTGGCATCAGGACTGGAGGAAGAACTCATCAACAATCTGCTTTATGCAGAAGACACAATTTTGCTTGCTGAAACTAATGACCTGAAGTGCTTGCTGTAGTAGCTCAAAGACTGTAGCCTTAAATATGGATTGAAGCTCAAGATCAAGAAAATAAAGATTCTTACTACTGGGCTGATTTGCAGCACCATGATATATGGTGAAGAGACTGAGTTTGTTAACAGCTTCAGTTTGCTTGGCTCCACAATCAACACTCTTGGTACCAGCAGCCAAGAAATAAAAGATGAATTGCATTGAAGTCTGCTGTCAGGGACCTCTCTAGAGTACTGAAGAGTAACAATGTCAATCTGGAGACTAAGGTGTGCCTGATCCAGCTCATAGTCTTTGCAATTACTTACTATGTCTCAGAAAGCTGGACAGTGACTAGGGATGACAGAAGAATTGATGCCTTTGAGCTGTGGTGCTGGAGAAGAGTATTGACTATACTATGGACTGCAAGAAGAACAAACGAGTTCATCCTGGAGAGGGTGAAACCAGGCTACTCCTTGGAGGCAAGAATTTTGAGGCTTCATCTGGCATACTTTGGACATGTTGCAAGAAAGCACCAGATCTTGGAGAGGGGCGTCATACTTGGAAAGGTGAAGGGACAGCAAAAGAGAGGAAGACTGTTGATGAAATGGATTGATTCAGTGACTTGGGTAATGAGGAGAGGTGTGTCAGAGACAATAAGGTTGGCACAGGATAAAGCAGTTTTCAGGGCTGTTGTACATAGATAGGGTTGCTATGAGTTGCAAGTGAATCTATGGCACACACCACCACCACCACCAGCACTGACATAGTATCTGGAATAATGGGGGGATAGATGTGCCAGAGACAGTGAGATTGACTCAGGTTAGGGCAGAGTTCAGAGCTATTGGTGGTTTGGTGTTGTGTTTGTTTTTTTTTAAGAAGTGAAAGAAGCTTTATTAAGTGGTCTCTTGGGTGGGATTCCTTCGTCTGCAGAGAGAGAAACAGGCAGAGGGGACAGAACAAGGGAAATACCCTAAAGCGGATTAGGGCAGGTTTTATAGTAAGGGTCTTTAGGGAGGGACATTCCATTATGGTTTAGTCAGGTGAGTGGTCTTCTGAGGGAAGGGAGGGGCACTCCATGGTAGTTGAGGCTGTTCACTCCCTTTGTTGACATGTTGATATTTCTTAAATCTTCTGTTCTCCCTTAGAGAGTCTGGGCCTGACATCCCAGCCTCTTTTGTGAGGCAAAAAAAAAAGGGTGAAGTATTCTTTCTAGCTACTTACTGATGAACAGGGGTGAAGATCTGGGGCTCAAAGGCTGGATTGGGATGGCCCAGGACCAGTAACCAGGGGAGAATGTGGATGTCACAGCAGCTGGTTCAAATTGGTCGATTCTTTTATCCCGTGAAGTAAGAATTTAAAAAGGCAGAGAGAGATTAATGACAATATGAAGAGCTACTTAGGGCTTGGGATTTGAGTGAGGTGAAGAGTAGTGGGGCCCAACATTTGACAGGTGTAGGAGGTCTGATCAGTGAGAGGAGCATGTTTGACCTGAGAAAGGTGGTGCCAATGAGGGTTACTTATGACCTTAACCACTGTGGAGGTAGTTAGGATGACTGTGTAATGTCTACCTTAGCATGGTTGAAGAGGTTTGGGTGCACCCGTGGCATTTGATGAGGACAGCATCTCTTGGGGTGACTCTGTCTGGTCTAGACTTTCAGGTGAGGGTCTGGGTTAGGGTTATGCATGTGTCTGGAGTAATTGCTTAAGGAGGGAGGGATGAGGAAGATATGATGGTAAATGAGGGGGTTCATTGGGTTGTTATGGTTCAGCAGAAATAGTTGGCTGTACATCAGATCAAAGGTGTTCAGAAAGGATGGTGAGTGGGGTGTTGCTCAGATACGGACTAAGGCAATAGGAATTAAGTTGCTGCTTTCCACACTCTGTTTATGGAAACTACAGAACAGGCTGCCTCATGGTAACCCTCAGAGGTCATACAAGAGCTACTGTTAACAGAGTATGGTCTGTATTAGGAATTGGTTGGTCAGCTAGGGAGGGAAGTGGAGGCCATATCTTCAAGGACTTCAGGGCAGCCATGGTCATAATAAGTCCAAGTGTCTACTGGAAGTGAGATGGCTCGATTGAGGAACAGTGATTGAGAGGTTAATATAGGGTGTTTGAGAAAAAGTGATGGAGTTCCTGTATTTGCCTGGGGGGAAGTAAAGAGAGGAAATGGTGGGAAAGCAGGTCTTGAAGTCTATGGCTAGAAAAGACTTGCAGAGGGCTTTTTAGGGTGAGTTTAAGTGCCTCTTTGGTGAGGAGAGCTGTTGCTGCTAGGGATCATAAGCAGGGTTGCCACCCCTGGGTGGTAACATCGAGCTGCTTAGAGAGGTATGCAATGGGGTAAACGTGGGTTCAAGGGACTGAGCCAAGACGCCAACAGTAATACCCTATTTTTCATCAGTTATAGATAGAAAGGTTTAGATGAATTTGCCAATGCAAGGGGTGGGTACTGTAAGAGGAGATGCTGGAGCTTGAGGAAAACTTTTTTAACTATCTGAGGTGAATCTAGGGGTCCTTGTGGGGTGGCTTTTGCCATCATAAAGAGGTTTTGATAGTAAGGAAAAATTGGGAATCCAGTGTCTAAGGAAGGTGATAAATCTGAGAGGATTTGATCAGCAGTTTTAGGTAGCTGGAGGCTTTCAATGATTTTAGTGGTGGGGGTCAATTTGAAAACAAAGATACGTGACTGTGGGGAAAGATAGGCCTTGGAGGGAGATAACCTATATCCCTTGGAGGGCAAGAAGTTAAGAAGTTGTGCAGTGTGTGTTCATGAAAGTTGATATGAGGGGTTACACAAAAAAAGATCATCAACGTATTGCAAGGAACACTAGGGGATAAGAAGCTTATTGGAAAGTAGATGAGTAATAATGGGTTTTAAACTTTTGCAGTGTTGTGCGGAGATAGGGAATTGGAATCTAGCAGGAAAAGAGAAGGGGTCTTTCAGAGTAACAAGAACAGGCTGGTGGTGAGAAGATACAGATGGAATGGAAAGATACAGGTAGTGTAGAAAGGAGCTCAGAGGGAAGGAGTGCTGAAAGGGATAAAACTAAAGGCTGGTCAGGTGAACTAGGTTTGCTTGGCTCTCAGTGAAGCACAGTGCCAAGTTTAGACAGGAAATCTCTACCTAGAAACGGAGTTGGACATGTAGGGATAATTAGAAAGGAATGGGTGAGTACTTGTTTGTTGAAGGTAATGAGGAGGGGTTGCATGGTAAGAGACTTAGAAGGGAGACCATCATTCCCCATTACTGAGACCTGGGAAGGGAAAACAGGACCTAAAAAGTAAGGGAGTACTGAAAATACAGCCTCCTTGTCAACTAGAAAGGAAACTGGCTTCTGCTGCTTGAAGGGTTACTCTGGCCTCTATCTTCAGCAGCCAGGCCTAGGAGGTTGCCCAGAATGGGGACTGGGTTTGGTGGAGGGGCTGCCCTCCCACAGTTAAGTGTGGAAGGGCAGCCAGCCTTCCGATGGCCTAATATCCTACAGATAGGGCAAGGCCGTGTCAGCAGACGAGGGTTAGGGCAATGGTTAGCCTACACCTGAAGCATGTGCTAGGAGGTAACCGGATAGGGCAGAGTTCAGAGCTATTATTGTACACAGGTTCGCTCTGAGTCCCACGTGACTCGATGGCACATAACAAAAATAATAATGGTCTTTCAGTCAATTTTGTTCCTGCATGATATAAAAATATCTGGTTGAAGTGGTCTTTTCCAGTCTGTAGCTTTAGAAGGTTCTCAGTCTGGACCATTTCTGTCCTTCAGTAAATCTTTATTTTTTTTTATTAGTGAACTTTTTTTATTATTGATTTTTTTGTTTGTTTTAAATGGAAGGTTCCTGGGTGGCCCTGACTCCCAGGATATGAACATGTACGGCTAAGCACAATTTATACAAGTGTATCTAAATTCCAAAATCAATTTCCACAATAGTCTACATGTTTCCTATTACCAAAGGGGCCCTTTAGAGTAGTGAGAGAAGATCTTCACCCTGAAACCCACAGCGTCCCTTTTCAGCAGGAAGTAGCTAAGAGAATACGCCGTCCCCTTTTCCTTATGACTCAGGGTGAAGTCTCTCTCAGGGAGGAGTGATAGGGAATGGCAAAGGATACACTGACAAAGAAGATTAATCAGAACTGGCTTTGACAAGCACTGTGGCATTTGGACAAGAACAAACTGGGTGGAGGGTAGAGAGAATAGTGCAACAATGAATGAGTGGAAGCCCAAAATCTCTGTAAATGTTTATGAAAATTAATAAAATATAATTATAGAAAGAAAAAAAATTAAAAAAAAAGTTTTTCAGACACCAGCGACTACTCACCAATGTAGGATGCAGAACATTGTTTTTATTTTGTTTACACTACTGATGCTTATGTCCCCGAGATCATGGTGCTGCTTGGTGAATGAGCAGCAGGATAGACTACTTGTGAGTTATCCTACTCCCAGTAGGAGACAGCACCTGGGTGGCTTCTAGACAGCAGGGCTGCAGAGGAGGGGTGCTTGTGAGACGGCTCAGTGGAAACCACTTGTGGGTAATTGGAGAGAAAGCAAAAGATAGAACAACATTTGTAAATGCACCCATTTATCAAAAAAGTTATTACTATTTTTTATCACTCATGCACATTGTATTACATGCATTGTTTTCCATATAGTTCTTCATTTACATTGTCATTGTTGTTGTTATGTGCCGCGAGTCATTTGCAACTCATAGCGACCCTATGTACAACAGCCCTAAACCCTGCACTATCCTGTGCCAATCGCATTGCCTCTGACACATCCATCCCGATTACCCCAGTCACTGAATCAATCCACCTCATAGAGGGTCT
>NW_006400974.1:4186-4690 GCF_000299155.1 Elephantulus edwardii | reverse complement strand
GAGAGGTCCCTAACAGCAGACTTTCCCATCGCAATATGTTTTTTTATTTCCTGGCTGCTGGTGCCAAGAGTGTTGACTGTGGAGCCGAGCAAACTTACATTTTGTTAATTTATATTGTGGGGTATTTTTCTTGCTTACAATCATCCCACCAACAACTACTTCCACAAATACATGTAAGCTACTTCTGACCTTATGCTCTAATATCCCCTTTTTAGATAGCCAAGGATTGACTTGCCCATTCCCATCAAACCAGTACTCTGAAGAAGCTGAAACATCCTTTGTTCAACTCAGAAACTGTGAGCATTGGCATCCACAACTAAGTCTGGTCCAGAGCAAGTCATGCGGTTGCAGCAATCAACACGATGTTTCCAAGTTCACAGCATGGATCAATGCAACATTTTTAACATGTAGGATAATATCCATACGCATACAAGGAAGGCCAGTGAATACAACTATCATTCAGATATATGCACCAACAACCAGAGCCAAGGAAGAGGAAATAGA
>NW_006400974.1:3225-3741 GCF_000299155.1 Elephantulus edwardii | reverse complement strand
CAGAGAAGCCAAAGCACAAGGAAGAATTCAAGATACTAAAGAGTTGAATAGAAGATTTCAAAAGGCAGCATGGGATGACAAAGTAAAATATTACAGTGAAATGTGCAAGGAGCTGAGTCAGAAAAATCAAAAGGGCCGAACTCACTCAGCATTTCTTAAGCTCAAGGAACTGAATAACAAATTCAAACCTCAAGTTGCTGTAATCAAGGATGTTTTAGGCAGAATATTAAATGATCCAGGAAGTATTAAAAGAAGATGGAAAGAATATACTGAGTTACTGTATCGAAAGGAATTGGCACACACAGAAGAATTTCATGAAACAACATATGAGCAAGAGCTTATGGTGATGAAGGAAGAAGTTCAGACTGCTTTGAAGAAATAGCAAAAAATAAGGCTCCAGGAATAGATGGTATACCAATTGACATATTTCAGCTAACAGATGCTGCTCTGGATGTGCTAACCAAGTTGTGCCAAGAAATCTGGAGAACAACCACTTGGCCAACTGACTGGAAGAGA
>NW_006400974.1:0-2165 GCF_000299155.1 Elephantulus edwardii | reverse complement strand
GGGATGGGTGTATTGGAGACAGTGCAATTGGCACAGGATAGAGCAGAGTTTAGGGCTGTTGTACATAGGGTCGCTATGAGTCGCAAGCGACTCGACAGCACATAACAACAACAACAACAACAACAACAACAATTCAATCACACCAACTACATTCATTATGTTATGTAACTATCACCATTATTCACTGCTAAGTTTTCCATCACCATAAATAGACACTGAATGTTTCTGAGTTCCTTTTTCTTGTCCTTTCTGACTTTTTGGGCTCTTTTTTGTGAAACTTCTTCCCCAAGTCCAAACAGAATATTGTTTGGATGTACCCTTGCTGGACTGATTGACAGTGTCTTAATCTCCAGACTAATATTCTGTTTTCCTCACAATACCTGGGGATTCAGGTGTATGAGGAGTGAGAAATGGACTTGAAATGACAATGTCAAAGAGAATCACCATTTCACTGCACCAGCCTACCCATAAAAACGTCATTTTAGCAGCAAACCCCTGGAACAAATCTTACAAGCATTGCTGTGGGCCACAGCTATCCTTTTAAAGGCCTCAAATCTGAGCTGTGACAACATTTTCAACCCTGGGGAAATAACTCACATTCCTTCCAAAGTCTCATTTTTAGCAGTTAGTCTCTTTCGCAAAGTTACTTTATCCAGGGTTTAAATAGCCAGTGTCTTCCAGTAGTCACATTATACCAGGCGAGAGCTTAAATGACACTGAACTTTAGCAAGCTCCTAGAGAAGAGATTTGTTATGTAGGTGATGAGGAATGATGGGCTCTTAAGTGACATTTTGCAAAATGTTTACCATGTTCAATTGACATGGTATTGTGACGAGGCTTTGGAGAGCTGGTATGGTTTACCATGTTCAATTGACATGGTATTGTGACGAGGCTTTGGAGAGCTAGGAGGGGGAGATGCTGTTGAATATTGACTGGGTCACTGGAATTGAAGAGGGTAGCTGGTACGTGTTGTCTGTCATCATCAGCTCCCACTCATGTGCAACAGAACGGAATGTTGCTGGTCCTGAGCCATCTTCACATTAGTTGGCATGCTTGAGTCCACTGGGGTATGAACTGAAAACTCAGCAGTTTCAAGCCTCAAAATTCCTCTTGAGTGGATCAATAAGCAACAAAATATGGAGAAAAGACTGAAGTTGTCAAGGACTTCATTTTACTTAGATCCTTAATCAACATGCATGGAAGCAGCAGCAAAGGAATCAAATGACATGCTGCATTTGGGCATATCTGCTGCCAAGGGCCTCTTTAATTTCACTTTTGCATATTGAACTTCTTTTATTTCTTTTTAGTTGAGTGAAAGTTTGCAAATTATATTGCCTTTTCATAATAGCATTCATAGATATTCTCTTTTATAACATTAACTGCTGTTGATGAATGTAATTAATTAATTACAGCCTAAACAACTTTGATGAATTAGTGGTAAGGACTTGTGCTTCCAACCCCACAGGAGCTTGGTTTGAATTCACCAGCTGCTCTGTGTGACAAAGATGGGCAATCTCCTCCCTTGTGACTTACTGCCTCTGAAAATCTGCTGGAGGATCAATTATGAGTTGGTTCTGACTCAACAATACATAACAACATAACAACAACAACAACAATCAATCAATCAATCCATTAGGGACATCCAGTGGCCTAATGATGAATTGTAATGTTAACTCACAGAGACATGGTTCAAATCAACCAGGTGCTTCAAGAGAGAAACATGGGCAATCCTCTCTTGTTCTCATGTAAGATTCACAGCCTCTGAAAACCCTCTGAAGGGTCAGCTATGAGTTGATTCTGACTCCATAGCCCATAACAACAACAATCAGTCAATGCCTTAATGTGTAATGCCTTCCCCCTTCATCCAACTTGTCTATTTATTAATTTTCACTCTCCTTTCTTTCTCTTCCCATTCTTGGCCTCCCTCTAAGATTGCTTCTGTGTATAAACTTTTCCTTACCTTTTTATGATAGTGATCTTAGAGATAATTACATTTTATGATGGCTTTTCTCACTCAGTATAAGTTGTTTTACGTTCATCTATATTTTGGAGTATTTAACAAATTATTCTTTAAATTAAATTTTATTAATTTTAATGAACATTTACAGAGATTTTGGGTTTTCATTCATTCATTGTTACACTATTTTCTCTACCCTCCTCCCCCC
>NW_006400973.1:4201-12513 GCF_000299155.1 Elephantulus edwardii | reverse complement strand
ATTACGTTAAAGAGAAGAAGGCCGCAGTGAAAGAATTTGAGGACAAGAAGGTCGAGCTGAAAGAGAACCTGATTGCTGAGTTGGAAGAAAAGAAAAAGATGATTGAAAATGAGAAGCTCACAATGGAGCTGACTGGAGATTCCATGGAAGTGAAACCCATCATGACCAGAAAGCTGCGGCGGCGACCGAATGACCCCGTCCCCATCCCCGACAAGAGAAGGAAGCCCGCTCCTGCTCAGCTAAACTATTTTTTAACTGACGAACAGATCATGGAGGATCTGAGAACCTTAAATAAGCTTAAGTCACCCAAGAGACCAGCGTCCCCATCCTCTCCTGAACACTTGCCTGCCACACCTGCAGAGTCTCCAGCCCAGAGATTCGAAGCTCGGATAGAAGATGGCAAACTCTACTACGATAAGAGATGGTACCACAAGAGCCAAGCCATCTACCTGGAGTCAAAGGACAATCAGAAACTGAGCTGTGTCATTAGCTCCATCGGAGCCAATGAGATCTGGGTGAGGAAGACCAGCGATAGCACCACGATGAGGATCTACCTGGGCCAGCTCTCACTCTTTGTGGATCACTCTTTGTGATCCGCAGGCGGTCAGCGGCTTGACTTTCTACCGTGTTCTACCCTTGACCCTTTCTCTGGAGTGGTTTTTATGTTTGTTTTGTTTTCTCCTTAACAGAAAAAAAAAATTAACTTACTGGAAATAGCACATCGGCATCGGAGCGCGGAGGACACTGTTGAGGATCCTGCAGGACACTTTTGGGGCCAGTCATTCCTGTCCTGGTGTCACTCTGGCCTTGACCTCCTGGCTTCCATCACCAGGGGACTGTTTTACATTGTGGAAATTGGGGTTTGATTTACTGTCATTTCTAATTTTCCCCTTATGTTTTTTCTCTCCGACTTTAAAAAACCTGACAACAAATCATAAACTCTTTTGAGTTTGAAAGGGGGAAAAAAACCCAAAAACTTTATAATGGGAGAAAATAAAGAGCATTACACTGGGTTAAATCAGTCTCATAAAGATGTTTTCAAATTGATATAATCACTCCTCAATAATTTGGAGGGGTCTCTACTGCAGAATTTCCCAGTGTAATGTTTTAATGTTGTTGTAGTTCTTATGAGCCATCAAGTCATCTGCAACTTACAGCAGCCCTATACACAACATCTCTGAAGCCTGCCCTGTCCTGACTCAGTCTCACTAACTCTAACACACTTACCCCTATTGCCTGAGCTACTGCAACAATCCATCTCATTTGGGGTCTTCCTCTCCTGTGCTGTCCCTCTACCTTTCCAAGCATGATGTTCTTCTCTAAGGACTGGTCCCTCCTGACCACATGTCTAAAGCAGATGAGACAGAGCTTCAAAATTCTAGCCTCCAAGGAGAAAAGTGATTTAACTCTCTCCAAGACAGACTTATATGTTTTCTTGGAAATCTATGTTCAAGGCTCTTCTCCAACATCACAACTTAAAGACATTGATTCTGTCATCCTTGGTCATAGTCCAGCTCTCTGATGCATAGCAAGTAATTGCAAAGGCCATGGATTGTATCAGGCACACCTTAGTCTCTAGACTGCATCATTGCTTTTCAGTATTCTGGAGAGGTCCCTGACAGCAGATTTTCCCAGTGCAATTTTTCTTTTGATTTCCTGACTGCTGGTGCCAAGAGTGTTGATTGTGGGGCTGAGAAAATTGTAATTGTTAACAAACTCAATCTCTTCTCCATCTATTATTATGATGCCAATTGGCCCAGTGGAAAGAATCTTTTGTCTTCTTGATGCTGAGCGAAAATTTATGTTGAAGACTACAGCCCTTTATCTTCTGCAGTAAGCACTTCAAGTCCTCCTCAGTTTCGGGAAGCAAAGTTGTGTCATCTGCATAGCTTAGGTTGTTGATGAGTCTTCCTCTAATCCTGATGCCGCATTTCTCCTCTTAAAGCCCACCCTTCCAGGGCAATACATCTCCTGATTCCCCAGCTTCTGATAAGATGAAGTTGTTGGCAATGTCATTCTTTTCTCCATCGATCATGATGTTGCCTATCAGTCCAATGGTAAGAATCTTGGTTTTCTTAACATTAAAATGCAATTCATGTTGAAGGCATTCATATTCTTTGATCATATCCTTTGATATTCTGCTACTATTGCTTCAAGTTCTCCTCATTTTCAGCAAACAAGGTTGTGTCTTCTACATAATTCGGGTTCTTGATGAGTCTTCCTGCAATCTTGATGCCACATTCTGCTTCATAGAGTCTGGCTTCTCAAATAACTTAGCATTGGCAAGAAGCTGCAATCCCAAAGGCACAAGGTTTGTGGCCACCAACTGCTCCATGGAAGAAAGATGGGCAATCTCCTCTCATGTGATTAACTGCCTCTGAAAACCCACCAGAGAGTCAGTAATGGATTGGTTCCAACTCCATGGTACACAATATAACACAATGCAGATTGAGTAGGTGTAGAGAGAGAATACAACCTTTCTTAATTTTAAACCATGTAGGTTCCCTTGCTCTGTTTGCACAATATCCTCTTGGTCTAGGTATAGGTTTTGTACGAGCATAGTTAAGTACTCTGGGTTTTTCTTTCTTCTCCATGTTAGCCATAACTTGTTATGATCCACACAATCAAAAGCCTTTACATAGTCAATAATACACAGACAGACACTCTTCTGGCATTCTCTACATTCAGCCAATATCCATCTGATATTAGCTATGCTATCCTTGATGCCACAGCCTCTTATAATCCTGCTAGAACTTCTGGCTGTTCTCTCTCTATGTACTATTCTGTCTGTTTTTTAATGATTTCCAGCAGCATCTTGCTTGCATGTGGTATTAATGATATTGTTTGATAGATTTCACATCCTGTTGAATCACCTTTCTTGAGAATGGGATCAAATATGGATCTCTTCCAATCCATTGTCCAGATAACAGTCCTCCAGATTTCCTAGCACAGACTGGTGAGCATGTCCAGAGCTGCATCTATTAGTTGCAATGAGTCAATTGGTATCTCACTGATTACTGGTGCCTTATTTTTGTCAATTGGCTCCTGCTCTATGGTAAATCCTGAAATTTTTCAGTGTCAACCATTCTTTGGTAGAGTGATTCTATATATTCCCACTATCTTCTTTTGATACTTTCTGGGTCACTCAACATATTGCCTGTAGCATCTTTCAATATTGTGACTCAAGGCTTAAATTTGTCTTTCAGTTCTCTCAACTTGAGAAATACAGAGTAAGTCCTCACCTTTTTATTCTTCAATTCCAGCTCTCTGTACATTCCATTATAATACTTTGTTTTATCTTTTCAAGTTGCCTTGTGAAATCTCCTGGTCAACTCTTTTACTTTGGCATGTTTTCCCTTTGTTTTTGGCTTCTTGATATTCTAGGGCAATTTTTAGAGTCTCTTCTGATATCCATTTTGGTGTTTTCTTTCTCTTTTGTCTTTGTAATGATCTTTTGCTTTCTTCATGGATGATATCCTTGATCTGATTCCATAACTCATCTGGTCTTGAATAATTGATTTTCAATGCTTTGAACATATTCTTGGTTCTTGTGGACTTATTTTACTTTTCTTTGGCCTCAATTTGAACTTGCACATGAGTAACTTTGCCACTGGTGTATCCAATTAACAGACAGCAAGCAATAAAATTTGGAGAGAATGTGGATAGATTGGAATGCTCATGCATTGCTGGAACTATTATGCAATGGTGCAATCACTCTAGAAGGTACTTTGGCATTTCCTCAAAAAGCTGAATGTAGATATTCCATTGTTTTTGCTGTTGATTGCCTTCGAGTCGAGTATAACTCATAGTGACCCTATGAACAAAAAAAACCCCTGAGGCCTTCTATAACTATCTGCATTTATCAAAATTCATAGAGTTTTCAGAGGCATGTTGTTTAGGAAGCGGATGCCACTGTTGCTTCCAAAGATATTCCATATGACCCAGCTATTATACTGCTAGGAATATACCCCAAGGAAATTAGAACTGAGACTTCAACAGAAATATGTATACCTATGTTCATAGCAGCATTATTCACAATATTAAGACTGTGAAAACAACCAAAATGCCCATCAACAAACAAGTGGTTTGAGAAATTTGCGTAGATTAGCACAATGGAATACTACGTAGCACTGAGGAACAATGACTTAATAAAATACTATAAAACATTGGAGAAATTAGACAAATTGTGCAAAAGACTATTATTGTAAAAATAGAAGGATACTGGCACAAGTCAGAATTAGTGAGCCTGGCTCAGGACAGGGAAGGGGTTAGAGCTGCTCTACATAAGGTCACTATACATTGCAGGCGACTAAACAACACATAACATACTATGACATGTTTGAAAGCAGGAGTGGCATCCACTTCCTAAATAGCATGCTTCCAGAAACACTATAAACTTTGATAAATGTTGATTGTTGTAGAGGAGCTTCAGACCTTTTGTTCATAGGGTTTTTATGAGTTGTACTCAACTCAAAGGCAATCAACAAAAACAAATAAGATGTATGAAAGTCTAGAAAGGGAAGAGGAGGAAGTGGAGGAGGTAGAAAATTGGAAAGGAGGGAAATCTCTAGGATAGCAGAGTTTAGTGGGATAGTGGGGACATAGGGACCTATGGTAGTCAGTAGTAGCCATATATCAATGGCGATTATCTTTATAAAACACAATGTGTATGATTGTATGCAACTCTATGTGAAGGAAGGAATGTATGAAACACAATCCACATGAATTAAACACAGTGTATATAAATTTTGTATGCAAATCTACATATTTTTTAATTGTGATCCAACAGATGTGGACATTTTTAAATAATGTTATTAGTATGACACACAAACAAATTTTACTGAATAACATCCAAAAACAGTTAAGATAGTACATTGACAGAGATGTGCCAGAGGTTCAACTTGGTTTTAGAAGCAGCTGTGTCACCAGGGATTATTGTTGACATCAGATGGATCCTGATTAGAAGCAGAGAATACCAAAAGAATATCTATTTGTTCTTTATTGATTATGCAAAGGTATTTTATTCTGTAGATCATAACAAACTACTACTAACACTGAGAGGAATTTGAATCCCAGAACACTAAATTATACTCATAAGAAACTAAAACCTAGACCAAGAAGATGTTGTCTGAGCAGAGCAAGAGAATATTGCATGGTTTAAAATCAGGAAAAGTGTATGCCAGAGTTGTATCTTTTTTCCATACTAATTCAATTGGTATGCTTAACCAAACATTTAAAAAAGCTGGACTATATAAAGAAGAATGTGGCATCAGAAAGCGAAGAAAGCAACAGTCTACATTATGCAGATGATCCAACCTTATTTACAAAAGATCAAAGAATACAGTCTTTAATGTGGATTGCATCTCAATGTCAAGAAAACAAAAACCCTTAACACTGGATTGAGAGGCAACATCATGATAGAAAAAAGATTGATATTGATGATTCATCTTACTTTGATCCACCATCAACACCTTCATTACCAGCATTCACAAAATCATGAGACATACTGCACTGCAAAAGTCTGCAGTCACGGATCTCTATAAATTACTGAAGAACAGTGATGTCAGTTTGAAGACTAAGGTGCAGCTGATTCAGCCGATGGTCTTTTCAATCACCTGCTATGCGTCAGAAAGTTTAGCAATGAATAAGGACTACTGACTACATATTTATGCCTCAGAGTTGTGGTGTTGGAGAGGACTACTGAATATCCCATGGCTGCCACAAGAACAAACAGATATGTCTTGAAAAGAGTGCAATCAAAATGCTTCTTGGAGGCAAAGATGACAAAGCTTTGATTTCAGGGATGTTTTAGAAGAGGTTATTTCTTGGAAAGTCTCATCACGCTTGGAAAGGTGAAGAATTGGCTAAAGAGAGGAAGATTCTCAACTAGATTGATTGACACAGTGCTCAGGTAGATCAGTAATTACGAAGATGGCAGGCACAGGACAAGACAGGTTCTGGACAGGATCTGGTATTCAGTAGTGTCGTTATGAGTTGATCTCAACTCGACAGTACCCAATAACAACAAAACATCCATATTAAGTCAATTAAACAGGGTCTAGAGAGGATGCGTGAAGAGGAAACAAATGCAGAGGTGACACTTAATTACTATGGAAAGCCTTTTAGAGCCATATCCTCTTGGATTAAGCAATCTTGATGGAACAACACGTAAATGTGTGCAGTTGTTAACCTAATCATGAGTGGTTCAAATTCATCAGCCACCATGTGATAGAAAATAGACAGTCTCCGTCTATAAATATATGCAACCTTGTAAACATGATGGAGGATTAAGGTCAGTAGGTTTTGTTGTTTTAGTTTGAGTTCCCGTGAAGCAACACCTACTGTAGACTTCACATCATCTGGGCAACAATCAGTACATTTCCTTAACACAAGACACCATGACTGAATGAGCTGGGATGTATCAGTAATAATGTTGTGATGGTCGCTTTGTAGTTTCGTTTCCAGGCTATACAGCATTGCCCCTGACAGGAAAATGTCTGTAGTAAACATAATCATAGGCTGTTCCTCTAATACCAGTCTGTCCTGCCAACATGTCAGAAGCACAAAGGACCCCAGTATCCTTCTCATCTTTGGTGTCAGAGTAAATGGCACATCCCCTGCCGCTTGGCTCCCAGCTTTCTGTCTGGACAGGAACACCTGGGCTTTTCAGGGGCGGGTGAATTTGATTACTTTTATTTGGCCTTCACCGAAAACAACAGAACAGGAATCATTTTACATTTGTCTTGTGTTAAAACCCCAGTGTGGATGACTCAACATTTTTCTTCTAAAAGTAGATTCAAAAGACTAATGGAAAATCATATTTTAAAAGTTAAGTTTTTCATAATTTTCTATACAGATGATGTATTACTTATGAGAAAAACAAAACAGCATGTATTTAAAATAGAGCAAAAAATTACTTAAACATTTTGAAGATAAATTATTTTATTTTCTTCATTGTCCTTAGAAACTTCCTTATACCTCTGGCTTCAAATTTCACCTATAGACAAGCTTTCAAAATGGTTCTTTTTAAGTCCATTCTTTCATGTGCTTACTCCATAATTCATGGGCTTACTCCATAGTGAGTTGCTTTGGTAATGCAAAGACTGTACCTTTCTGGTGGTTCAAATCCACCAACAACTCCCTGGGAAGAAGATGGACAACCTCCTGTGTAATTTATAGCCTCAGAAGCCCAATGGAGAGTCAGCTATCAGTCTATCCCAACCCAATAGCAATGAGAGTTTTCATGGAACCTAGATTCCTATATATCCAACTAATTATCACATTGAGCTCTGATGGCATAGTGTCAAGAAGCTATGCTGCAATCTTGAAGACATGTGGTTAGAATCTACCAGCTGTTCCAAGGGAGAAGGATGAGCAATCTCTTCCCATATGATTAACTGTCTCTGAAATCCAACCAGAGTTTCAGTTATGGGCGATGTCTGGTTCACAACAATAATTGTTACATTAATGTATAATCTTACTGACTCTTAGAAGAGGTTGTGCCACCAGGGATATCAGTGTATTATAAATCTTGGATGAAAGTGAAGAATATCTATTTCTGCTCTATTTTGTGGATCTTAGCAAGTTATAGCTAACATAAAGAAATGAAACCCCTAGAGCACTTAATCACGCTGATGCATATCTTACACCTAGAGCAAGAGAATGTTGTGCAATCAGAGTAAGGAAATACTGTCGTTGTTGTTAAGTGCCATCAAGTCATAGGCAACTCAGCAATCTTACGAACAAAAGTCCTCGACACTTACATGACTTTGATCCTTTCTCAAGGTTCATAGGGTTTCTGGAGGCAAGCTATTTATGGAAGTAGATGCCACTATTGCTTCCAAGCTTGTTTTAATCGGGGAGCTCCACCAAACACTGTCTACCATGGGTACCCATTATCACATTTGACACATCATTGTCACAGTGTTCAGCTTCACAACAGCAAGTTACCTCTATACAGGAAATACACACCACGGCTATATAACCTACAAGAATGTTTGACCAAAAACAATTAAAAACAGGCCTGAGGGCTGCGGAATAGAGTCATCCATCTTTAGCTTGGTGGCATCGCTTTCAGTCCACCAGGCCAACTAGTCTCTCTCTATATTGTTAAGTGCCGTCAAATGTAGGAAATACTTGTTGTTGTTGTTGTTGTTATGTGCCATTGAGTCGCCTGCGACTCATAGCGACCCTATGTACAACAGCCCTAGACTCCGCTCTGTCCTGTGCCAATCACACTGTCTCTGACACTCCCATCCCAATTATCCCAGTCACTGAATCAATCCACCTCATAGAGGGTCTTCCTCTCCTGC
>NW_006400973.1:0-1396 GCF_000299155.1 Elephantulus edwardii | reverse complement strand
GAGAGCTAGAAAATGTATAAGCATGACAGAAGAATTTATGCCTTTAAACTTTGTTGTTGGAGAAGAGCAGTGAAAATCCAATGGACTACCAAATGAACAAACAAATATGTCTTGGAGAAATTTCTTTGGAAGCAAAGATGATACAGTTTTGGCTCCATATTTTGGGCATGTTGCCAGAAGAGGCAATTCCTTGGAGAGAGACAACATGTTTGGAAAGAGAGAGGGTTAACAAAGAAGGAGAAAACCTTCAACCAGGTAGATTGATACAGTGACTGCCCAATGGGTTCTAGTATGTCAGGAAGTGTGACGATGACACAGGACAGAACAGGGTTCAGATCTGTTATATGAGTCGTACCCAATACAATAACACATAACAACACAACTGCCTCTTCAAACTCGGTCTCAAAAATCAAACTTTTTACTTCTTTAATGAAATTCTTAGGGAGCTGTGGTGGCCTAGTGGCAAGAAGCTGCACTACAATCCTGAAGTCACATGGTTCAAGGCCACCTGCTGTTCTGTGAGAGAAGGAAACTTTATTCTCTCCTGTGGTTAATTTCTAGTTTTATGGCATTATGGTCTGAGAAGATACTTTGTTTTATTTCAATGGTTTTTAATTTGTTGAAGCTTGCTTTATGCCCTAATACATGACTGATTCTGGAGAATGTACCATGTGCACTTGAGAAGAAAGTGAATTGAATTTTATTTGGGTGCAGTACCCTTAATACATCCACAAGGTCAAGTTGGCTGATTGTACAGTTTAGATATTCTGCATCTTTGTTGAGTTTCTTTTGAATTGACCTATTGTTTGGTGATACTGGTATATTGAAGTCTCCTAACACTGTTGTGGTGCTATCTTTCTTTCTTCAATTCTGTTAACCATTGTTTTATATATTTTGCAAGTCTAACATTTGGTGCATAAATGTTGACCAAGGTTATGTCTTCTTGATATATTATGCCTTTAATCAGTATGTAATGTCCTTCCTTATCTTTGATGGTGGTTTTCATTTTTAAATCTATTTTATCAGAGATTCGTATTGCTGCTCCTGCTTTTTTTTGAGGTTGACATTTGCTTGCTATTTTTTGTTCCATTTTTTATTTTGAGTCTGTCTTTCTCTTCTATTTTTTAGATGTGTCTCTTATAGGCAACATATTGATAGGCTTTTCTTTTATCCTTTCTTCTACTCTTTTCCTCTTAATTAGTGCGTTTCATTCTTTCACAGTACGTGTTATTATTGTCAGATAAGGTTTTACTTTTGTCATCTTGCTGTGTTTCTTTTTCTGCTGTTTCTGGTACTATAGTCCGTCCACTTTCCTTCAGAGTCTCTGTGTGAAGGATTTAGCTTAAAATTTCTTGTGGTTTGGTCTAAATTCCTTAAGTTCCTTCTTTCCTGCATA
>NW_006400972.1:22618-24449 GCF_000299155.1 Elephantulus edwardii | reverse complement strand
ATGATATCTCATAGTTGTTTTGGTTCTTCAGATTTTTTTAAGTGACTTTAACAAGTCCTTTAAAGTCCTTGGGTTTCTCCAAATTATCACTGTCATACAGTGATATGCTTAATTTATAGATAAATAACTATTTCTTCTATGCCTGAGAATAAATCCAGTCTCTATGTATTATAAACAGATTCTCAGCAGGGTGTGAGACCATATAAATTATTAGTTAAAAGTATGGACCTTTGAACTGAATTGCCTCATTTTATATGCTAGCTCTGTAATTTACTAGCTCTGTGAATTTGGGAAAATCATCTTCCTATACCTCAGTATTTCCATAGACAAAATGGGTATATCTACAAACTGGGTTTAGAAGATGGCACTAGAAACATCATTGCCAATGTCAGGTGGATCTTGGCTGAAAGCAGAAAGTATCAGAGTAATGTCTGTCTGTGTTTCATTGACTACACAAAGGCATTTGACTGTGTGGATTACAACAAATTGTGGATAACCTTAAAACGGGGATCCCAGAGAGTAGATTGTGCTCATGTGAAACCTATATTTGTGCCAGGAAGAAGCCATCAGTACAGAGCAAGGAAACACTGCATGGCTCAAAATCAGCAAAGGAGTATGTCAGAGATGCATCCTGACTCCCTATCTTTTCAATCTATATGCAGAAAAGACCGTTCAGGACGCTGTGCTTTTTTGCTTTTTTTTTTTTTTTTTTTTTGACGCTGTGCTTTTTGAGGAGCAATGTGGCATCAGAATTGGAGGAAGACTAATCAAAAACTTACATTATGCAGACGATACATACAACCTTGCTTGCCAAAACTGAGGAGGACAGACGGTCAAAGACTGTAGTCTTCAACGTGCATTGAAGTTCAACATCAAGAAGACAAAGATTCTCACCACTGAGTCAACTGACAGCACTACAATAGATGGAAAAGAGATTGAGATTGTTAACAATTTCAGCTTACTTGGGTCCATAATCAACACTCTTGGAATCAGCAGCTAGAAAATCAAAAGATTAATTGGATTAGGAAAGTCTGCTGTCAGGGACCTTGCTAGAGTGCTGAAAAGCAACAATGTCAGACAAAAGACTAGGGTGTGCCAGATCCAGTCCATGGTCTTTTCAATTACTTATTATGCATCAGAAAGCTGGACAATGACTAAAAATGACAGAAGAAGAAGTGATGCCTTTGAGTTATGGTGTTGAAGAAGAGTACTGAACATACCATGGACTTCCAAGAGAATGACCAAATCTGTCCTGGAGAGAGTGAAACCAAGTTGCCCTCTGGAGTGAAGGATTTTGAAGCTCTATCTCATACACTTTGGGCATGTTGCTAAGAGAGACCAGACCCTGGAGAAGGACACCATGCTTGGAAGGGTAGAGGGTCAGCACAGGAAAGGAAGGTCCCAGATAAGATTAATTGGCACCGTGAGTATGGTAATGAGGGTAGGTGTGTTGGAGACAGTTAAGGCTGGCTCAGAATAAGACAGGGTTCAGAGCCATTGTGCAAAGCACCGCATTGAGTGGCAGGCAACTTGACGGCACACAACAATGACAACTCAGAGAGTTACTATTGAAAATAATTGAGCTAAAAGTAGTGAATGATAAATTAAAGAATTGCTGTGCTATATGTTAGAATTAGGCCAGTTAGGATCAGTACCTGACATATAAGTGCTACATACATACTTGTTCTATCATTGATATGTTAACAATTTAACAACAACATACATTTTAAATGTTTGCCAGTTTGCAGAGCTGAATGGGACCTTCTAAGACTCAAATCCCTATGCACATCCAAAAACTTCTCCAGTAGGGTAAAAAGGGAAGCCACTGACT
>NW_006400972.1:19448-21083 GCF_000299155.1 Elephantulus edwardii | reverse complement strand
AAAAAAAGGATGGTACTTATGAAATGACAGAATAAAATAAAATTCACTGTTACTTAATCATTTGTTCCTGTTATAAAGAAGTTTGTTTAATATAACAATAGGGTTCCCAATAGGAAACTCAGGTGGCTTAGAGATAAGGAGTTGTGTTACCTACCCAAAGCCAGACACATGTTTCAAATCCACTAACTGCTCCTCAGGAGAAAGGTGGTTACTCTCCCTCTGTGCAATTTACTGCCTCTGAAAACTCAATGGATGGTCAACTATGAGTCAGTTCTGACTCTGCGGTATTTAGTAGCAACATCATATCTAAGCTAGTGAAAACAGCTAGTCATTTTCTCATGTTCTCTCTGCCCAGGCCCTGTGCCATGAGCTGGCCCTCAAGTAGAACGAAGACACAGACCTCCTGGAAAAGCAATGTGATAACTCTTCTACCTGAGGTTCACTAAATCCAACCCTTAGTGGAGGTGAGTTATGGACTTGCTGGCGCATTTTCTTACCTCACATTTATTCTCAAACCATCATTGTTAGCAATCTCCTTTATCCCTGGACATGTTGCTTCCTTTCACATCACTGAAAGCTTAAAAGAAATACACACTATATGTTAGAAGTGAGAGAAGGCTCCAAAATAGGGATTTAGCAGATGGCATGGGGTTTTTTTCCTACAAAATCATTGTGATATCCCTACCAATATCTATTTCTAGGAAGTACTATATTTTAATACCACTTTCTCCATATCTGCAACTGACGGGGGTAGGGGGAATAAAGGGAAGTTCTAGAGTGAGCTATTTCCTTTCCCTTGGGCAATAATATGGTTTTGCATTACAAAATGGCTTGTTTACGTTTGGTGTCTCACTAAGTGTCATAAATATTGTTTCTTGAACACTTGAATATATCACTGAGTCATAGTCACCAATTGCATGGTTTTTATGTGGTAAACAGTATAGCATTATGACCTCCAAGTTGGAACCAACTCATAGCTAACCCTCTAGTGGGTTTTCTGAGGCAGTAAATCATACAGGAGGAAACTGTGCATATTCTTCATGTGGAACGACTGGTGGAATCAAACTGCAAACCTTGGAGTTGCAAAACAAGTCCTTACCTCTAAGCCACCAGCGCTTCCTAAACAGTATAGTAGACAATGTACATTATTTTGTTGTGTCCTTGAAGTTGAAGTCTCATAAAACTACTCCATAAGCTACCTATGTTAAATGATTTATATATACAGATTGACAGGGTTTCTTTTTCTCATGGAATAGCTGCTGAGTTCAAACCAGCAACACTGTGCCACCAAGACTTTTTATCCAAACTAAAACACCAAACCCACTGCCACTGACTCAGTTTCAACACATAGAAACCTCAATGAGATTTCTGAGGCTGTAAATATTCATAGGAGGAAACTACCTATTTCTTTTGTGGAACAATGAGAGGATTTGAACTGTCAACATTTTGGTTAGCAGCTGGTTATGTTACAATTATGGTACCAAGGATCTTTGAACAGAATCCACAGGAAATAAAAAAGAAATATTTAATCACATTTTTAAAGTAAGGTGGTGAGAGAGCATAAAGTACAGAAGTGACCAGGCCTTGCTGGAATTAATAAACAAAAGGTGAGATAAATATTGAGCCAGAGAAGTG
>NW_006400972.1:13646-15081 GCF_000299155.1 Elephantulus edwardii | reverse complement strand
GAGGCTTGAATTTGTTCTTCAGTTCCTTCAGCTTGAGAAATGCCAAGTGAGGGCATCTCTTTTGAATTTTTAACTCCAGCTCTTTGCACATTTTGTTATAATACATTGCTTTATCTTCTCAAGCTGCTCCTTTTCAGCATTCGAGTGCAATATTTAGAGTATCTTCTGACACCCTTCTCAGTCTTTTCTTCCTCCTCTGTCTCTGTAATAACCTTTTGCATTCTTCATGAATTATATTCTTGATGTCTTTGTAGAGCTAATTGGATCTCCATTCATTAGTTATCAAGACTTCAAACCTGTTTTGGGAAGACTAGATTTTATGAGAAGGAATGTGCCACCAGAATTGGAGGAAGATTTATTGACAACCTGCTTTACACAGATGACACTTCCTTGTTTGCTGAAACTGTGGAGGAACTGAAGTGTTTGCTGCAGAACATTAAGAACTGTAGTGTAGTGTTCAATCGGGATTGAGCTCATCAACAAGAAAACAAAGATTCTCACCACTCGGCCAACTGGCAGCACCATGATAGATGGAGAAGATGTTGAGATTGTTAACAATTTACACTTGTTCAGATCCACAATCAACAGTCTTGGCACCAGTAGTCAGGACATCGAAAGATAAATTACATTAGGAAAATCTACTGCCAAGGACCTCTCCATATTACTGAAGAGCAAAGAAGTCAGTCTAGAGACTAGAGTGTGCCTGACCCAGACTATTATCTTTGCAATTACTTGCTATACATTAGAGAGCTGGAAAATTACTAAGGATGACAGAAGAATTGTTGACAGAGGAAGAGTTGTGGTGCTGGAAAAGAGTATATCATGGGCTGCCAAGAGAGCAAACAGATCTGTCCTAGAGATGGTGAAAACAGGTTGCTTCTTGAAGACAAGAGTTTTGAAGCTCCATCACACATACTTTAGGCATGTTGCCAGGAAGGACCAGTCCCTGGAGAAGGATATTATACTTGGAAAGGTGGAGAGACAGTGGAGGATGGAAAGACCCTAGATGAAATGGATTGACACAGTAACTAGGATAATGAGGGGATATGTGTCAGAAACAGTGAGAGTGGTTCAGGATGGGGCAGAGTTCAGGGCCATTGTCCATAGGGTCACTGTGAGTTGCAGTCAACTGGACAGCACATAACAACAAACAATAACAAGTGGTGACTATCTCCCTTTTTTTCAATTTTTTTTTTAATTTTTATTCTTTTTGTGTGAGTGTACCGTCAAATCAGATCTGACTGGTACAGGAGGTGATTGTCCCTCCTTCCCTGGCAGAGCATCTGGTGGATTTGAACCGTGCGCCTCTGGGATTGTAGTTGCAGCTCCTTACCACTAGGCCACCAGAGCTCCCCTAAGAATTTTTCTTTTACTTTTCTTTTTTATTTTATTATTTGTGTGTACCGTCAAATCAGATCTGACTGATACAGGAGGA
>NW_006400972.1:11487-13027 GCF_000299155.1 Elephantulus edwardii | reverse complement strand
CAGTGCAACTTACCACTAAACCATCAGAGTTCCTTTCTATAAAACACAGAGGAAAGAATTAGAAAAGATTTACAGTGTCTTCTTTCAGCCAAACACACACCACCACCTCTTTGTCTGTATGAAGAAAAGACAAAGTCTCTCAGTGAACTTGATGTGTGTCTGTTAAGTGTCTATCACAAGACTGATCAGGAAGCACTGATCCGTGGGCCAAGAGAAGGCATCACCTCTTCAAGGTTGCCCAGAGCAATGTGACCTGGACTTGGCATCAGGGACCACCAGGAAACACAGGAGCAGAAAGCTTCAAATCTGGGAAGCCGTCTGTCACTGGACAGTGAGCAATAAATGGTAATTCCTTGAACTTCTGTTGCCTGGGGTAATGTTTCTTAATGCTATGCAGGAAGTATTTCAGAGCTGCTGAAACCAGAAATCTGACTCAAAGCTCCTGAGGGACCTTAAAACTGTCCTCCAGTGGCCATAGTATGGGAAAGAATACAGACGCCAGAGAAACCACACACTATGAGGATTCAGGTTAGAAATTCAGAAAACGGAATCATTCAGCTTCCATGTCTACCAGAAAGCAAAGACTAAGAGCTTTCTGGCTACATGGAGGGCTTGAGCTAAGAAATGATGTATTGCATGGGCCACATAGGATGAGAATAGTACAGAAACATTAATGGAACCAGCTCTTCTCCTTTGCTTGTAAAGGCTGAGGTTTCCAGCAGTTCCCACTTGGGGCAAAATGGCAGTTCTGACAGAAAAATCCATATCCTTTTATAGTTTTAGGGCAGAGAAAGTAAGATTCTCAACAAATGCTTTGATCTTTATAAAATTTCAAGGTTAACAAACTCTAATGTCGTTCGGTGCCATTGAGGCGAGTACAACTGATAGCTACCCTTTGATCACTTCCTAACACAGAAGAGTGCATTGCAGCAGAAAACCCTGGTTGAGGGTTTTCTGTTCCTTTGTCAACCATCCACTCTTCCCAGCATCATGTCCTTCTCCAAGGAATAGCTCCTCCCAGCAACATGCCCAAAATGTGTGAGGCAAAACCTCAACCTTCTTGTCTCCAAAGAGCACTCCAGCTGAACCCTCTTCAAGACATATCTGTTCATTTGGCTGTCTATGAGATGTTCAGTGCCCTTCTCCAACCACAACTCAAAGGCATCAATGCAAACTCTTTTAGGTATCATTATTTATACATACCCAGCCCCACTATTACCAAATTTAGAGAAAGGACACTTCTCTGATGCATTTCTTTCTTGATTTTAGACCATACATTGTGTCCCTGCTCTGTTCTGATGATTGTTTCCTGGTGTAAGTAAAGGTTTCACAGGAGCACAATCAAATGTTATGAGATTTTCATTCTTTTCCAGTTAGCCACAATTAGTCAAATGCCTTTGTGTAATCAATTAAAAACAAATAGTCATTTCTCTGCTACTCCTTGCTTTCAGCCAGGATTCATCTGACACTGGAAATGATGTCTCTAGTGCTACAGCCTTTTCTAAAATCAACTTTTACTTCTGGTAGTTATTTATGGAAC
>NW_006400972.1:0-7207 GCF_000299155.1 Elephantulus edwardii | reverse complement strand
GCAGAGCATCTGGTGGATTCGAACTGTGTGCCTCTGCAATTGCAGTGCAGCTTCTTGCCACTAGGCCACCAGAGCTCCCCCACTATCTCCCTTTAGAGTTAAGTTTTCAGAACCTGCAAAGGAAAAGATGAGCATCTTCTCCTCCCTCTTCACTTAAGGACTTGCCCTACAAGAATGATCTGTATGAAGTGCCGTTCTGTCCAGCATATACCTAGATATGAGTCATGTGCCTCAATTAGCATGGTCTGAGTCTTTATGAACACCTGGGCCTTCATTAATCCTCAACTGCTCCTATGAGGCTACCACAGTCAACTTGATATACTGTTGTTGTTGTTGTGTACCATTGAGTCACTTGCAATTCATAGGGACCCTGTATACAACAATAGCCCTGAAACCTGCATTATCCTATGCCAATCTTATTGTCTCTGACATACCTACCCTCATTACCCCATTACTAAATCAATCTGTCTAATTGAGGGTCTTCCTCTCTTGTGCTGTCCTTCTTCACTTCCAAGACTGGTCCCTCCTTGTAACATGGCCAAAGTATGTCAGACAAAGCCTCAGGATCCTTTCCTCCAAGAAGCAGTCTGGTTTTACCCTCTCCAGGATGAACCTGTTTGTTCTCGTAGTCGTCCATGCTTTATTCAATATCTTCTCCAGCACCACAGCTCAAAGGTATTAATTCTCTTTCTATCATCCCTAGTCATTGTCCAGCTCTCTGACATATAGCAAGTAATTGCAAAGACAATGGCCTGGATCAAGCATACCATAGTCTCCAAACTGACAGCATTGCTCTTCAGAACTCTGGAGAGATCCCTGACAGTAGACTTTCCCAATGCAATTTGTCTTTTGATTTCCTGGCTACTGGAATCAGGAGTGTTGATTGTGGGGCCAAGCAAATTAAAGCTATTAACAATGTCAACCTCTTCTCAATGTATTACAATGCTGTCCATTGGCCCAGTGGTGAGAATCTTTGTTTTCTTGATGTTGAGCTTCAATACATATTGAAGACTTTAGTTTTTGACCTTCTGCAGCAAGTACTTCAGGCCCTCCTCAGTTTCAGCAAGGACAGTTGTTTCATCTGAATAACGTAGGTTGTTGATGAGTCTTCCTCCAATCCTGGTGCCACATTCCTCCTCAGAGAGCCCAGCCTCCTTGATAATCTGTTCAGCATATAGATTAAAAAGGTATGGAGATCCCCAACGTACACCTTTCCCAATTTTGAACCATGCAATATTGCCTTGCTCTGTTCTAATGACTTCCTCCTAGTCCAAGTATAGGCTTTACATAAGTACAATCAAATGCTCTGGGATTCCCATTCTTCTCAGAGTCAGCCACAGTTTATTGTGATTCACACAATCAAATGCCTTTACATAATCAATGAAACACAGACAGTCCTTTAGCACTTTCTGTTTTCAGTCAAGTTCCAGATAACATTAGCTATAATATTCCTAGTACCATGACCTCTTCCAAACCCAGGCTGAACATCTGGCAGGGGAGAAGGGAAAAATCCACTCCTTTTGTATTTCTGTAGATTTTCTAACTTGGATTTCATTTAATTTCTTTCACATTCTCTTAAATAACACTTCATTATGTGTTGGAGATTGCTTTAAGCACTTTACAGAATTAATCTTAATCCCAGACTATCTCATCAATGATGTAGTTTATGCTATATGCACACAAATATAACACATGGCTTCAATGTGATCATTTGTTTAGTCATGGTAATTTGTTTTACTACTGATGAGTTTGTGTCAACATGACCTGGATTGTTCATTCAGCATAGACAAGAAGGAGAATACTAGGTACGCACTGGTAGAGTTCTTACTTTTTGTACAGAAGACCCAAGTTCTATTTTTAGTTAGTACAATTCATGCAGTTCACTATTTGAGACCTTTTTGTTGTTAGAATGCTGAATATGTTAGACAGAGCAAGAGGATAGACCTGGTTATGTACTTTAGAAAATCATCCAATGAAAACTTTGCCATTTGCAATGGTCAGATCCACAACCAATCATGGATATGGCATGGGGTCTGGAAGTGTTTCATTCCATGCATGAGGTCACTATGAGTTAGGACCAACTCAATGACAATTAATGACAGCAAGCTAGAATTCTGTAGTGGCACTTACACAAACCTGGGACTTCCAGAGGCTTCTACGTTTGTAAGCACTTTGACAAACTGTTGAAGAATGCACCACATGTTTTTGTGTTTCCTCTCAGGAGCATATCTTTTAGGCATCCTTCGAATAAAAGAGACAGTTTGCTGCTTCTTCCTTTTCTGTGGAATTCGGACTGGATTTCCTGCTGCTATCTGTAGCTTTCTTCACGTATCTTATAATCACTAGGGACACTGGAAGACTTCACTTTTTTGTCAAATTTCAGGACTCTGTGGACAGAGAGTAGGTCATAGCCATTCCTTCCTATGCCCACTCTCAGTCCTGTGACATTCAGTCTTAATGTGACTGTGAAACTTTAGAAAATATATAGTACAGGACTGGGAAATTAGGGGCTTGACAAGTGCTTTTTCATGGTACTAAGAGGAAAGAAAGAAACAATCCCCAGAACAAGGAGGGAATTGTGAATATCTTCACCTTTCAGAAAGGTTTACCTGACCACTAGACCCCTCTGTGCCCAGCACATAGAGACATAGCACCAGGATGTGAACACAGGGCTGGGCATGCAGAGACTGGGTCACGTCAAGCTCACCACATCAGTGCCCACAAATCTCTACTTCACACGCAGAGGGAGAATAGGATACTAAATGTAATTATCAACTTGGGAATGCATTGACTGGCATAAAGGATTAGGAACTCACAAGCTGACATTAGTAAAAACCCCATAGATTCCTACCTAAACAGCAAGTGTTTATTCAGAAACACTCATTAGCAGGCAAAAAGGTTCATGAAACAGAGCTTTTAAGCAAGTGAAGAAGGATGGAGAGGTTGGAGCAGGGGGAGTAAGACAATTTCACTGGTGAGAATGATGAGAAAATTGCTTGCTCAAGGGCAAATTTTATGGAAAAGCATGATCCAGTGCTAACCGAGGAAGAAACCTTGCCGAAGAGTTAATGGAGCAGTTAGAGAAATTCAGGTTCAGTAAATCATGAAGACTGGGAGTATTGATCTGAACATTCTGGAGGATGAAAATATGGAGCTGAGCTGCTGACCAAACTATATAATAGAACAGCTTTTCAAAAGTGGCTGGGGATTTTAGTTGCTGAGTGGATGCTGGAGTCTTGCCCACAAAGCAGTCTCTCCCAAGCTAGCTGTCTTAAGAAATTCTGCACACTCTATCTCAGAGGTTAAGAGAGCCCCCTCCCCCATTTACCTAACTGTATTTCTTATCTCTGTGAGTGGACAGAAAGTGATGCTACAAGCCAAAGGTGGGTGACTTTTATTCCACGGCCCTCAGGCCTGTTTTTCATTCTTTTTGTTCACTCTTCTAGATGGTATAGCCCTAATGTGTCCACTTGCGGTACAGATGTAACCTGTGGTTGCTGTGTAGCTGAACATTGTGACACTGATGTGTCAAATGTGTTAATGGTTACCCATGGTGGACAATGTTTGGTGGAGCTCCCTGATTAAAAACAAACTTGCAAGCAGGGGTGGCATCCACTTGCACAATAGCTTGCCTCTGGAAACCCTATGAACCTGGAGAAAGGATGAAAGTCACACAAGTGTTGAGAAGTTTCATTCATAGGGCCACTATGAGTCATCTACAAGCCGATGGCACTTAACAACAACAATGACAATCCCCAAATCCATAACTTCTCATCTGATCTCCAGGGAGGTCTTTTGAAGTCTTACCAAGGCATTTCTACTCAAGTGGTTCAGAATCATAGATAATTTGATATTCATCATCCCTAATGAAAACATAAGCTGTTTCCTCTTTGGCCAAGGACCCGCCAACATGGGCCATGTTCGCACCAAAACCGTGAAGAAGGCGGCCCGGGTCATCATTGAGAAATACTACATGCACCTGGGTAATGACTTCCACACAAACAAGTGTGTGTGTGAGGAGATCCCTATTATTCCCAGCAAGAAACTCCGGAACAAGATAGCAGGCTATGTCACATATCTGATGAAGCGGATTCAAAGAGGGCCTGTGAGAGGCCTCTCCATTAAGCTGCAGGAAGAGGAGAGAGAAAGGAGAGATAATTATGTACCAGAGGTTTCAGCCCTGGATCAGGAGATCATTTAAGTAGATCCTGATGCTAAGGAAATGCTGAAACTCTTGGACTTTGGCAGTCTGTCCAACCTACAGGTCACTCAGCCCACAGTTGGGATGAATTTTAAAACACCACATGGAGCCGTGTGAGTCTGTTTGTTGTGCTGTAATATTTTCAATAAATTTGGGCACACCAGTCTTGCCTTTGAAAAAAAAAGAAAAGAAAAGAAAATATAAAATCATAAAATACCTGCAATTCTTCTCACTTCTTCAGTTTATCTGTCTAATTTCCCAGTAATGACATTTAACCTTTGGCTAGTTATTCAGCCTCTCTGAAATTCTGTTTGAGAAACTCTGAAGAAAGGGAATAAGAAAAAGATAATGGAAGTCACCGCACAGAAGGAAAATTGTCAGTCTCCTGAGTAAAAATTTACATAGAACTCAGACTTGACTCAACTAGAGTGATCTTGACTATGCAAGTGGATTCACATAGACTACTTGAGTAGTAAGTAATGAGTTTAGATTTTGGTTAATGGGAGCCTCATTGTCTTTGAAGACTGCCATGATTGCCATTCTATTTTTGTCAGATGTGTTTACCATAACAGAGAGCAAAGTGAAATCAGTAATCAGAATAGTCTGATGTATTTATGATGTTGGTTACTTCATTAAGATATCCCTAGAAGTGAAATAGATGGGGAATTTCCTAAGTATTTCTTTAATTTTTACAAGTAGAAGAACTCTAGGTCAGAGGAACAGTAGATTCATTCAAATCACCACAACAAAGTCCTGGTCACTCAATCAACTCCCAGACTTGAGTTATTTAAAGACTCACAACCCCCTGAATGAAGAGGAGATCCAGGCAGGTCCCCTGAGGAAAGACTACTACAATGCCAAAATTTTTACTATTTGTCTTTCTCTCAGCTTTCCCTTAAGGGTTTAATGGCCTTTTACATTAGTGATCCTTTAATGGCAGGGGGTGAGGAGGAAGACATAATCAGACATTTAAAAAATCCTAGACACTAGCTTTGAATTGATGCTAAACCCAAGAAACCCAAAATGTCATTGTGGCCCATCAGAAAAGTGGGGATATATAGAAGTCAGATTGTTCATGAAGTCTTAGCTCAAAACCATCCTACAGAACACACAGTGATTCCTCAAATCCAGCCTATAGTCATTTCCCCTGTTCCAGAATGCATACATGAAATAGAAATATTTAGCAACTGGCAAAACTCGCTGGCTGGGTCTCTGACAAGTAGAATATGGACTATCATTGTAGGAAAAGTCAAGTGGAAGCAATCAAAACTTCTTCTACTTAGAAAAATGGTAAATCAAATGCAATACCTTATTCCAAGAGGAACTTCAGAGATTGGTGCATCTATAACTTTATGTGGAATTTCTTATGATTAATTGATCAAAGAAAATAAATCTTATGCCTGGTTTATAGAGGGTTCTGCAGATTATGCAAACATCAGGTTGAAATAGACAGTAGAAGAGCTGTAATCCTTAGGACCTCTTTGAAGGACACTGTTGAAGGGAAATCCTCCCACTGGGCAGAACTTCAAGCAGTGTACCTGGTTGTTCCTTTTTCTTAGAAGGAGAAATGGGGAATACAATGATATACAGATGTTTGGGTTGTGGCTAGTGGTTTGATTAGATAATCAGGGGCTTGGAAGGGCTGGCAAAATGGTGGCAAGTGAGTATAGGAACCAATATGTGCTTAGACTTCTTTGAATGTCAAAGAAATGAAGATATTTATCTCATGTGATTGCTCATCAAAAGGTGATCTGACAGAGGAGGATTTTTACCCAATCGAATGGATGAGATGACACATTTTTTTGGAAACAGTAAGCCGCTTTCCCCATCCACTCTGGCCAATGTCTAGTGAACTCATGAATGAAGTGACCATGGTAGCAGACATAGAAGTTCTTCATAGGTTCAACAACATAGACTTTCACTGTTGATTGTCTAATCTACTGTCAGTAGAGACCAACACTGAGTCTTCTATAAGGAACCATTTCTCAAGGTGATAAGGCAGCAATTGCATTGGGCTACTTCCATCATGGAAAGGATAGCATTTTATTACTACCGGAAGAGGCACTTTGGATATAGATTTGTTTTCCACACCCACAATGCTTCTGCCACAACTAGCACCTATGGATATACAGAATGCCTTATCAACTGTCTTAGTATTCCAAACAACATAATCTCAGATCAAATAACATATTCACAGAGAATGATGTATACAAGTGAGTTTATGCTCATAAGATCCACTGGTGTTACCATGTTGCTTATCATCCTGAAGCAGCTAGCTGCCTTGATCAAACAATGGAATGGATGTGTAAAGACAATTACAGCCTCAGCTAGATGGCAATACCTTGCACAACTGTGGCAATGCGGTGCTATTCAATGTATGAAATAGTTTCTCCAACAGTCAGGATTTACAGATCCAGGAACCAAGTCATAGAAATGAGAGCGGCACCACTCTTAAATATTTCCAGTGAACCATTCAAACAGTTTTTGCTTCCTGTCCCTGCAAAGTTATGCTCTGTTGGTCTTAAAGTCTTAGTTCCAAAGTGGGGAATACTCCCCTTTGGAGACACAAGACAAATTCCATTTCACTGGAAGGTAGGAATGCTGTGTGGTCACTCTGGACAGCTCATACCTCTGGATCAACAGGTCAAGAAGGGAGTTGCTGCATTGTCTGGTGTGATTAATCCTGATTACCAAAAGGAAATTGAAATGACATTTCGTAATGGAAGTAAAGAATAGTATTACAGGAATATAGGAGATTCCGTGGGTTGACTTTCAGTTTTGCCATACCTTGTGATTCAAGTCAATGGAAAACTATAGGAACTCATTTCTGTCATATCTATGATCTAATAGGCTGTACCTTTCAGGAATGAAGTTTTGAGTCACACCACTAGGCAAATAACCATGATCAGCTGAGCTCCTTGCTGAGGGCAAAGGGAATATAGATGGGTGATGAGGAGAGGGTAGATTCTAAATGAGTATTCCTTCTTTGTGTACATGAAAATTTTT
>NW_006400971.1:11466-12101 GCF_000299155.1 Elephantulus edwardii | reverse complement strand
AAATGATTGTATAAAATTAAATGTACATGTTGAAACGAATATGAAATTGTATAAAAGTGAATGATGATATAAATTATAATAAATTTAAAAAAAAAACACCCTAGAAAACACTACAGGAAGAATTAGGGTTGTTGTTGTGTACTGTATAGTTGGCACTTACCCATACCTGACCCTCTGGAGGGTTTTTAGAGGCAGTTAATTACATAGGGACCTAAATAAATGGAAAAAAGTTCCCTGTTCATGGATGGGAAGACGTAATGTAGGGAAAATGACAACCCCACCAAAGGTAATATTTATGTTTAACACAATTCCAATACAGATATTAAATTACTTTTTTAAAGATATAGAAAAGGCAATTTGCAAGTTTATTTGGAAAGGAAAAAACCCTGAATAAGCAAAGCATTTTTGAAAACCAAAAATGAAGTGGGAAGTATAGCATTCCATGCTTTCAAAACCTGTTACACAGGTGTAATGACCAAAACAGCATTGCACTGGTACAATGACAGACACATAGAACAATGGAACAGAGAAGAGGAAGAAAAGACCAAAATGGATGTCAGAAGAGACGCTGAAAATTGCACTGGAGCACAGAGAAGCCAAAGCACAAGGAAGAATTCAAGATACTAAAGAGTTGA
>NW_006400971.1:8133-9876 GCF_000299155.1 Elephantulus edwardii | reverse complement strand
TGGCACAGGACAGAGCGGAGTTTAGGGCTGTTGTACATAGGGTCGCTATGAGTCGCAGGCGACTCGACGGCACATAACAACAACAACAACAACAAAAACAACAACAACAACCTATGATCAACTGGTATTCAACAAGGAAACAAATCCTATCAAATGGGTAGATGACAACCTCTTTGACAAACGGTATAGGTAAAACTGGACTTCTATCTGCAGAATGCTGATGTAGGATTCACATGTCACACCATACACAAAAATCAACTGAAGGTGTATCAGATACCTAGGGGTAAAGTCCAAAACTTTAAAGATTAAGAGACAAAATCATATAAACTTGCACAAATTTTTGTTTACATTTCTCTTGGTTATATACCTAGAAGTGAAATTGCTGGATTTTGAGGTAGCTGTATCTTTAAAATTTTGAGGACCTGCCAAATTATCTCTCAAAGCAGGTGCAGCGTTTTACATTTTCATTAGAACTGTATGATAGCTCCAATATCTCCATGTACTTGACCACACTTGCTTATTGTCAATTTTTTAATTATAGTAATCCTTGTGAGTGTTAAGTGGCTTTCATTTGCATTTCTGTTATGATGAATTATTTGAGCTTCTTTTCATATGCTTATTGAGCATTTGTACATCTTCTTTAGAAAATTCACTATTAGTAAATTCACTATTCAAATCCATTGTCCCATTAAAAAAACACACACACAGGTTATTTGTCTTTATTTTCTAGTAGTATGAGTACTTTCTGTGCTTTGGAAACAAGACTCTTTAGCAGATACATGATCAGAAAGCCCCATTCTGTGGGTTTGGGTTGCTCCCCCCCCATTTTAATAGAGTACGGGCAATTTGAAATAAATTTAATTAGATTTTAATTTCATTTGAATTAATGGAAAATTATCTTTGTTACTCCTAGTTCTCAGAATGGCCTGACAGGCTGAGTTGTCCCAACAGATACGAACTGACAGACAAATAAGAAACAAACAATATTTGAAGACATAATATCTGCAAGAATTGTTGAAGTACTGTCAAACTCAGAAAGATTAATAAATCCTGAACAGAGTGATTTAAAAAACCCTTCATGTATAAGTACCGAGTTGTATCTATGGAAACACTGCTTCTAACAAGAACTGAAATTATGCCCTGTCCAAATACATGTCACCATCTTTAGATAACTTTATCATCATGTTAGCTAGAAAATATCATTCAAATAATTAATCTTTTACTTAAACACACATGTTGTTAGCTGAAAAGTCTAAATGCACTGATGAAAATGGGTCCATAATGTATTAAAAAAATCTGTTTATTTTTAATATTTAAACTCATCTCACCATATCAAACAACTTAATGGCTTTTAGTATATTCATGAGGTTGTGCAACCAACATCATTTTCTAGTTCCGCAACATTTTCATGATTCCAAAACAAACACTTTTTGGGATATTACCTTAGTCTTAATCCCACCATGTCTAGGCAACAACTAACCCACACTCTGTCTCTATAGATTTGCCTATATTTAAAATTTAATATTGTTATTATGTGCTGTCAAGTCACTTGCGACTCATGAGACCCCCAAAACCTACTCTATCCTGGGCCAACCCCATGGCCTTGGAAACACATACCTTCATTACCCAGGCACTGAAACAATCCATCTCATTGAGGGTCTTCTTCACTTGGGCTGTTCCTCCACATCTCCAAGCATGATGCTAGTTTCCAAGGACTGGTCCCTCCTTGCAACATGCAAAGTA
>NW_006400971.1:4034-7071 GCF_000299155.1 Elephantulus edwardii | reverse complement strand
CTTTCACTTATCATACCATTTTCAAGGTTCATCTGTTAAAATATGCATTAGGACTTCATTCTTTTTTATATCAGAATACCTTATTGTAGAGATGAGGCTACATTTTGTTTATTCATTCATTTCAGTTGAATGACCCAGAATGCATCAAAAGATGGAGGGAATACGTAGAGTCACTGTACAGAAAGAACTGATTGACACTGAAAAATTTCAGAAAGTACCATATGAACAGGAACCAACGGTAATGAAGGAGGAAGTGAAAGCTGCAATGAAGGCACTGAGATAAAAATAAAGTCCCAGGATTCGTTGGGGTAGCAATTATCTTGTTTCAATTAACAGATGTTGCCTTGAATGAGTTCACCAATGCATGCCAGGAAATTTGGAGGACAGTTGTCTGGCCACCATATTGGAAGAGGTCCATATGTGTTCCCATTCCCAAGAAAGGTGATCCAACTGAATGTGAAAACTATCAAACAACAGCATTACTATGACATGTAAGCAAAATACTTCTGAAGATCATTCAAAACCGGCTAGAATAGTACATGCATAGGTAACTGACAGAAGTTCAAGCAAGATTTGAAACAGGCTGTGGCACCAGGGATATCATTGCTGATGTTAGGTGGATCCTGGCTGGAAGTAGGGAATACCAGAAGAATGTCTAAGGCATATGACTGTGTGGATCATAAAAAGCTATTGCTGACATTGAGAAGAATGGGAGTCCCAGAGCACTTAACTGTGCTTATGTAGAGCTTAGACCTAGATCAGTAGGCTATTATGCAAACAGAGCAGGGGAACACTGCATGGTTTAAAATTGAGAAGGGAATGTGTCAGAGTTGTATTCTCTCACCATAACTATTAAATCTGTATGCTCAGCAAATTAAGAAACTGGACTTTATAAGAAAGAGTGTGGCATCTGGATTGGAAGGAGACTCCTCAATAACTTGTGTTAAACAGATGACACAACCTTGCTTGCAGACAGTGATCACATATTGCAAAAGATTAAGGAATGCAGCCTTCACTATGGATTGCATCTCAATAGCAAGAAGACAAATATTCTTCCCACTGGACCAATAGGCAGCATCATGGTGGATGGAAAAGACATTGAAACTGTCAACAGCTTCATCTTGCTTAGATCCACAATTAACACCTTTAGTACCAGCAGTCAGAAACTTAGTGCATTGGGAGAATCTGCAGATAGTTACCTCTCCAAATTATTGAGGAGTAATGATGTCAGTTTAAGGATTAAGGTTCATCTGATTCAGGCCATAGGATTTCCAGTCACTTGCTATGCATCTGCATAATGAATAAGGATGCTGGAAGAAGAATTGATCCCTTTGAGATGTGGTGTTGGAGAAGAGCACTGAAAATCCCATAAACGTCCAAGAGAATGAACAGAAATGTCTTGGAAAGGGTGAAACCGAGTGCTCTTTGGAGGCAAAAATGATGAAGCTTTGCGTCACTCACATACCTTGGACGTGTTGCTAAAAAGGGCTTTTCCTTGGAGAAGGACATGATGCTGGGAAGAGTAGAGGGTCAGCAAAGGAACAGAAGACCCTCATCCAGATGGATTGGCACAGTGACTGCTGCAGTGTGTCAGGAAGTGTGAAGATGGCACAGAAAAGAACAAGGTCCATATCTTTGCTTCATAGGGTCATTAGGAGTCATATTCGACTTGATTGCACCTAACAACAACAAGTTAATGAATATTTAGATTGTTTCTATTTTTACTACTAATGAACGTTGTTGTTATTGTTGTTGTGTGCTGTCAAGTTCCAACCAATTAACAGCTGACCCTCTAGTGAGTTTTCAGATGCAGATTGCGTGGGAGGAGGGTATTTCCTCCTGGTGATCTTTTGGCTGTTGCTATTGGTGAGGTATTGCCATTAATAGCAGTTTACTATGGTGCTAGCTCAGGATAATAACTTTTTTTAAAAAGTAGGTGGATCATAGTTAAGGATCCATTGTCTTGTCGAATGTGCAAATACCTCTGCTTTCTATTAACTGGATTTTCCATGTTGATTTCTAAATTAATTTCTGTGCCTTTAAGTAACAAATATACAACATTGTGCGTTGCAGTGATAATGACTATTGTTGGAAGTGTTATTTTCATAATTACTACCTTAATAAACTTGTATGGACACTGTAATTTAATATAATCTCAATGTGAAAGTAACTTCAGGGCCCAATGTTGGCCATAATGAAGTTGAACCTGAAACAATGGAGGCAGGGATGGGCACCACTTGCTATAAGCTTTTTTGAAATTGGATATCTTTGATCCTTTGGACTTCTTAGACTCTCTTGAGCATTTTTAAGTAAAAATAAACTTTGGCTTTTAAAAGAAAAAAAAAAACACCCAAAACCTGCATGGGAAGAGGAAATGAACCATCTTTCTCTAGTAAATTAATTAGTGGATTTGAACTGAGTTCCTTTGCATTGGTAGTACAACTCCTTTCCACTAGACCACCAAGCTCCCTATTAATGACTAATGAGTCTAGAAACATTCGTGTACATGTATTTGCATGCATATGTGTTTTAATTTTAATTGGATACATGATTAGGAATGAAATTATTGGTACATGAGATAGCTTTATGTTTAAAATTTGAGGAATTACCTAACTGTCTTCCAAAGCAGCTTCACCAATTGAGATTCTTATTAGAAATGTATGGCAGTTATGATTTTTCCAGAACCTTCCCCATACTTCTTAATCTCCATGTTGTTGATTATAGGACCTCTGGTGGCTGAGAGGATAGGGAGTTGTGCTGCCAACCCATAGACAAGTAGTTCAATCCACCAACTGCTCCACAGGAAAAAGACAGAAATCTCATGTGCAACATACAGCCTCTGAAACCATGTTGGAGGGCCAGCCATGAGTTGTTTCCCACTCAACAATGATAAGTTGATTTTATAAGTATTATCAGGTATTTTATTGTTCTTTCCATTTGCATTTTTCTAGTGATAAATTATATAAGCATGTTTTCATGACTGTATTATCTATTTCTATACCTTCTCTGGGGAACAGTCTATTGCAATATTTTACCC
>NW_006400971.1:637-2616 GCF_000299155.1 Elephantulus edwardii | reverse complement strand
TGTTGGGTCACCTTTCTTTGGAATGGGAACAAATATAGATCTCTTCCAGTCAGTTGGCCAAGTGGTTGTTCTCCAGATTTCTTGGTACAACTTCCTGAGCACATCCATGGAAGCTTCTGTTTGTTGAAATATGTCAACTGGTATGCCATCAATTCCCGGGGCCTTATATTTTGCCAATTCTTTCAGAGCAGCTTGAACTTCTTCCTTCACCACCACAGGCTCTTGTTCATACATTGTTTCAGGAAATTCTTCTGTCTGCCAATTCCTTTTGGTACAATTACTCTGTAAACTCTTTCTATCTTCTTTTAATGCTTTCTGGATCATTTAATATTCTGCCCAAAGCATAGTTATGTATTGCAACTCGAGCTTGAATTTGTTCTTTAGTTCCTTCAGCTCAAGAAATGCTGAGAGAGTTTGGCCCCTTTGATTTTCTGACTCCAGCTCTTCGCACATTTCATTATAATAATTTGTCTTCCAGTGCTGCTTTTTGAAATCTTCTGTCCAGCTCCTTAATATCTTGCTTTCTTCCCTTTGCTTTGGCTTCTCAGTGCTCTAGTGCAATATTCAGAGTCTCTTCTTACATCTATCTTGGTCTTTTCTTCTTCCTCTGTCTTTGTAATGATCCCCTGCATTCTTCCTAGATGATTTTATTGACATCTTCCCACAGCTCAGTTGGTCTTCACTCAATAGTGTTAAAGGCCTCAAACCTGTTCTGAGATGGTTTTGAAATTCAGGTGACATAAATTCTCAAGGTCAAATTTTGGGTCCCATGGATTGATTTAATTTCTCTCACCTTCAGCTTGAACTTGCATGTGAGCAGTTGGTGGTCTGTTCCACATTCAGCACCTGGAATAGTTTCACAGCTGATATTGAGCTTATGCTGTTATTCTTTCCACAGATGTAATTGATCTGATTCCTATGAATACCACCATGTAAAATCCATGTGTATAGCCTGAATTTATGTTTCTTATAAAACATATTTGCTGTGAATAAATCAGCACTTTTGTACAAAGTGTTTTTGAAGGCCTGCTAGTTCAGACATGGATGGCTCTTCCTTCTTCCTAATTTGAATGCTCAACTTTAGAACAGTATCTGACGAGCAAGCATTTTACAGGAAAGAACAGATAAATGATATTTCTCCAATTGTGGAAATAACCTAAAGATTCAACATTGTCCTTCCCTTGACACATGTGTCTTGACCCACCCCTTTCCCTGCTCTACCAGCATTCCCTTTTACTCCCTCCTACTCCATTCAACACTTATCTCCCCCCTATCCAGCCCTTCATGTGATGTCTTTTATCTCAAGCTTTCTGGACTTCTCTGATTCTGAACATCTCAAGCTGCTGCCAGTTTCTCATGCTGCGGCCAGTATCTCCTGAGTGTAAGAGTCTGTAAGTCCAAATATCAGGTACTAACTAGTATTAGGGAAGGCTTCTTATCTCAGATGGTTCTGAGGAAAAGCTCTTTGCCTTAAACTTCTGTTTCAGGATTGACTTCTTGTGGCTTATGGCCTCTTTTCTTCCATTTCCAGCACCCTGAATGAATAGAAAATTCTGTTTGCTACTCTGCAGGTTAAGTTGTCCAAAACTATCACAAATTAACAGGCAGGCAATTATAGGAAAGCAATAATATTTGAGGATATGATAGCTCCTAGCATTAATGAAGAGCTTTCAAATTCTGAAAGACTAATTAAGCCTAAGCATGTTAGTTTAAAAGAAATACACTTCTAAGTACACAGAGGCAAATCTATGGGAAATAGTGGTTATGGCAAAGCACTAAAATTGTACCCTGTCCAAACATTTGGAACCATCTTTTAGATAAATTTACCATCATGTCAGCTGAAAAATAAAGGCAATCTTGTTAATCTTTTACTTAACACATATGGCGCTAGATGAAAATTCCATCTGTGCTGATGGAAATGGGTTTATAATGTGCTCAAAGTAATTTTTCATTTTCATCTCTTTTACTTAGCAGCATAA
>NW_006400971.1:0-507 GCF_000299155.1 Elephantulus edwardii | reverse complement strand
TGGTGAGCACGTCCAGGGCAACATCTGTTATCTGAAATACTTCAATTGGTATACCATCTATTCCTGGGGCTTTATTTTTTGCTCTTTCCTTCAAATAATAATAGTAATAATGGTAATGATAACAATTTTTTAAAAAGCAGATGGTAGGAAAACAGAAAACAGAAAAATGAGGTTCTTTTTCTTTCAACTTGTGCCGATGTTTCACCAAATGTTTTTAATTCTGACTGGCAGCAGAGCATAAGTGGTATGAAGGGGGCTTGGAGAAGCCTCTGAGGTTCCTAAGCCCAGAGGTCACATCAACCATGCTGTGCTCGCATATACTTGTTGTGTTCTCAAGTTTTTGGATGCATATATGCTTTCCTTTGTCTTTAATATATACCTGGGAGTGGAATTATTGGGTCATATTGTAGCTGTTCATTTAATGTTTGAGCAAGGAAAAGAACAAATATTTGCAAGAATGTAGAGAGACTGGAAATTTCATGCATTGCTGTTGTTGTTGTTGTTGTT
>NW_006400970.1:5446-12328 GCF_000299155.1 Elephantulus edwardii | reverse complement strand
TTAACAATTTCTAATTTTCCTTCATTCATGGCTCTCACATTCCATGTACCAATCACTAGGGTCTGCTTACAAGTGTTCCTCCTCCTTTGTATTTCCATACTTGATAGTTCTACCTAGGTTGCCCTTTCTGTTAATCTGCGTGTGTTCTGTTGTGCATAAGGAACTTACTCAACTGAAAAAGGTATCCACATAAAGCCTAGAGAAAAAATTATTATAAAATATTAAAAGTTTTCTTTCTGCAAATAGGAATGAGTCAACATGCCCACACTTACCACTTTTATTCTGCATTGTACTGAAGTCTTAGCCAGTGCCAGAATTTAAACTGCCATTATTTAGAGATGATGTAATCACCCTAAAAACCTACAGATGAATAATTAAAATCCACACATGACTTTAATAGTACAACATCTACATACAAAATTGTTTCTATACTCCAACAAATAACAAATGGAAAAAATGAAGAATTATTTATAATATCACACACACACAAAATCAACTACCTAGGAGTACTGAATATGTCATGACCTGCCTAAACATATGTCTTGAGAAAGATAGTCAGAGTGTTCCTTAAAAACAAGGATGGCAAAAGTCCATCTCTCATACTTTAGACATGTTGCTAGAAGAGGCTCTTTCTGGGAAAGGCAGAGGGTGAACAAAAAAGAAGAAGATCCCAAAGAGACAGACTGACACAGTGACTGCAGCAATGAGCTCAAGTGTATCAGAGATGATGAGGATGGCACAGGGAAGGACAGGTTTCGGATCGACAGGTTTCATGGGGTCACTACAAGTCATAACAACACTAAACAGCAATAACAGCAGGAATAAATCTAACAAAATATGTGCACAGAACCATAAAACTTTTCCATAAAAAAAGTGAGGAAAAGAAAAGATCATCTAAATAATGGAAGGATACACCTTATATATGGATTGGAAGATTATTAAGAAAAAATTATCAATTTTCTCCCAAAAAGTTTTTTAAAATCTGTGTAATTCAAATGGGTATTTTTATACCTGTGTGTGCTTAAAAGTTAAGAAGCTGATTCTGATATATAGATATGAAAATGTAAATGGTCAAAGAATACCAAGACAACAAAAAGAAAAAAAATGGAAGACCTAATCTACTATATGTCAGTCAGTATTTATTATAAACCTGTAATAATCAAACCAGCATAGAATCGTGATAATAGCAGTCATACAACCTCATGGAAAGGAGCAGAGATTCTATAAACAAACTCACACATATATGCATACTATGATAAAAAATTTACTATAAAGCAATGGGTTTAGGACAGTGGTTTCAATAAATAATGCTAGATCAATTGGCATCCATATGGAAAGCTTTTACCACATGCAACAAAATGAATTCCAGGTTGTTGTTAGGTGCAATTATGTCAACTACACTTCCTGGCAACCCTATGAACAACAAATCTGAACTATCCTTGATATAAACATGTAAGCTTCTAGAATATAAGATTATTATTTTAGTGATCTTAAAATAGAAAGCCTTCTTAAACAGGACAGATAAAGATCCTCTTTCCCTAAATGCACTAAAATTAAGATTGTTTACAAAAAAGATATAATTTGAGGAGTGAAAATTAAAAGACAGTATCAAGTGTAAATAAGGTTGTCAAGCAAAGACAGCCCTCATAGACTGCAAATAGAAGTGTAAATTTAAAACACCATTTGGAATTCGTTGGTCTTATGTATTAAAATGCACTGCTTTACTCCAAGGTATATGTACTCAGCAAAAATGCATACACATGGTAACTAGAAGGTAAGTACAAGAATTTCAGTGCAACAGTATTTGTAATACTCAAACTGTCAATCCAAATGTCCACTATAAATACACTGGATAAATAAATGTGTATCATTTCATAATAACAACCACATAATAGTGAAACAGAATGAAGCAGCCACGTGTAACAAATACTATTTTTTTAGAAGCCACTCACAAAATAATGCATAACACATGATAGCCTATATATAAGATTCAAAAATAGGTAATCATGAAAAATAAGCAGTGATGAAAGTTGTAACAACATAAAAGTAAGGATAGTGGAACTCTTAGTCCCTTTTCTCTAGGGCGTGACTTTGCTCTCCGTTGCTGGGAACAGGCTATTACTTGGACCATGATTACATGGGTCTATTTATTCAGTCATAACTCACTGAGCCAATAATTTATGCTTGTTTCTCTAGGTCTATAGTAATTTCAACTTGAAAGCTTTTAAATAGGGAAGAAACGCTAAATACTATAATCAATTAGCATCATCTATATTTAACCAATGGAAAAGATTTTATTTCAGTTGATCATAAATAGTTCTATACAAATTTATAATTTGCAGGAAACTGGACTGTACAAATCTTTAAGAAGTATGGATAATTCTGTTGTTCCTTGACAATGACTTTATATGTCTACCTTAATGCCCAAATATGTCATCTACAAATATATTGCCAACATAAATATTAAAAAGACCCCCAATCATACACAAAAGTATAAATGTGTACATTTTACTGCCTTTGAAGAGAAGCAAAATGAGGGCCACAGGTCTACCACTACCACTAAAAAAGTAGAAGGAATGGATTAAGTCCATTGGATGCATTAGAGACAGTAGGGAATAGCAAGCATCAGACACATGGCACCAGCCACTGCAGCATAACCTGGAGATGGTAAGATGTGCTGGCCACTGAGTGAGACAACTAGCATTTGCCAAGGTTTGCTGGTAGGGTGGTGTGCCTTTAAGCACTTGCTGGAGCTATGTTTAGCTAACCAAAGAGCTGGAGAGCTGAGCACCTTCAGGGTAAAGCTTATTGACTGAGTTGGGATACCTGTGCAAAGAGCTCTGCCAAACTTTCCCAAGCAGGGCAGAAGCCAGGCCAACCTATGAGGCTTAAGGGAGGGAGAGAAACTGGTCTGTAATCATGGCAGAGGAGAGGCTGTCTCGATTCAAGAATCCTATCCTGAGCCTTCCTGATTTAGAAACTGCAAACTGTTAACTTCTTTAATAATATCTGTGAGACAGGAGGGAAACAAAGACTAGGTCTATGATTGTTACACATAGACTAGGTCACTATCTGACACTTTACAAGTAAACAAAACTGCCTAAAGTGAGAAAGACTTGAGCTACCAGTCATACTGTGAAGACCTACATCAATGTATATGCTACCTAACAATCTGTATATTTTATATTCTCTCAAGAGAACTGTGGTGGCTTAGTAGTAAGGACCTGCACTGCTAACTCAAAGGAACACAGTTTGAACAAAGCAGCTGTTTTCTGGGAGAAAGATGAGCAGTCTCCTTCCAGGCTATTTACAGCCTCTGAAAACCAGCTTAAGCATCAGCTAAGAGTGACTCCACAGTACACAACAATAACAAGTGGTGCGTAAAACTCATCTCCAAGATATTTCTCAACTAAGAGCATATCTATCCTTTAAGTGGTTATTTCCCTTTCTCTACTCTGAAAAGACTTGGATCTCACCCAACTGAAATATACCACAAAGAAGACAGACTGTGGGTTCACAGAGAAGTGGAACCTTCAGAAACTCTGATGTGCCTCCTGACAATATCTACTTTGAAAACCTCAAACTAAGCTGCTTTAAGTTCAGTTAATCTTTGGCTTTATGTTCTAAAACCTGAATCCATGCCTAAAAGGAAAATGAAGTCTTTAAAATATGTACATGGTACTTAATGCCTGGTGTATGGTTATTTGTTAGATCTGTAAATGGACCATTTAATTTCCAAGACTATCCCTTTAAAAATGTGTGAATATGAACACCATTTAAAACAGAAGTCTTTTAACAGATTTTTTTTGTCATTTAAATGTCTTCCCCTGTATTCTAAGCAGTAATCATTTACTGTTAGTAGGCTTATTTTTTTTCCCATTACGTTAAAAGTACAGATGACTGTATTTTATTTTTTCCAAAATCCAATTTTTTTTCCAAAATCCAATTTTAAAGCAGTATAACATTTATAATATCTAATTAGTCTTTTTTTACTAGTAAAATGATGGTCCAACTTCTGCAGATGCATTTATAGAACAGTTAAAACCACCAGGTTTATCTGCAATGTGATTTGGTACACTTTTTAAAAGGAACCAAAGAGTTTGTAGAAAAATAATTTAAGAAATAGGTAGTCAGTCAAACATTCTCCTAATATTATGCCTCATGAAATTTACTATATTTAACAGTTTAATTCTAAGAGTAATACATACTCAGCCATATAGAGAAATTTATATAGAATCAAAGATTTCTTTTAATTGAGACAAGAAAGGAGACAGAATCTGGATATTTGTATTTTTTAACTTCACAAATTATTCTGATAGGTAACTAGAACTTCTGGTGGTTAACTAATTGTTGTTGTTGTTGTTGTTGTTGCTGCTGTTATGTGCCATCGATTGCGACTCACAGCGACCCTACGTACAAGAGCCCTAAACGCCGTTCTATCCTGTGCCAACCTCACTGTCTCAGACACATTCATTCCCACCACTCCACTCACAGAATAGATCTTTCTTAGTTTTCCCAGAGTCCCATGTCAGTCCTGTGGCATTATCCAGTATTTGTCCTTTGGTGACTGAGACATTTCACTTGCCATAATGTCCTCCAGGGTCACCTATTTTATAGAATATTTTATTAGTTCCTTGTTTTTCAGTGCTGCTAGTATCTTATTATGTGAATGTAACACAGCGTCTCTATCCATTGATTTGGTGATGGACAGTTGGGTTGCTTCCATCTCTTTGCTATTATGAACAACACAGCAATTAAACATGGGTGTGCACATATCTGTTTAGGTGGCAGTTCTGGTTTCTTTAGGGTATATTCTCAGTAGTGGAATAACTGGGTTAAATGGTATTTCTATTTTCAGCTTTTTTAAAAAGCACCATACTGCCTTCCAGAGTGGTTGCATTATTTTACACTCCCACCAACAGTGAATAAGGGTTCCAATTTCTCCACAACCTTGCCAATATTAGTTTGCTGCTCTTTGCTGTTCTTACTGGGGTGAGATGATATCTCATAGTTGTTTTAATTTGCATCTTAGAGCTAGGGATTTTGAACATTTCTTCATGTGTTTGTTTGCCATCTGAATGTGTTCTTAGGTGAAGTGTCTGTTCATATTCTGTGCCCATTTTTGTGATTGGGTTGTTTACCTTTATCTTGTTGAGGTACTGGAGTATCCTAAAATTCTAGATTTAAGTCCCTTATCAGACATGTCACTGTTGTTGTTATGTGCCATCGAGTCACTTGTGACTCATACCGACCCTAAACTCTGCTCTGTCCTATGCCAATCTCACTGTCTCTGACACACCCATCCCGATTACCCCAGTCACCAAATCAATCCACCTCCTAGAAGGCCTTCCCCTCCTGCGCTGTCCCTCCACCCTCCCAAGCATGATATCCTTCTCCAAGGACTGGTGTCTCCTTACATGTCCAAAGTATGTCAGACAAAGCCCCAGAATCCTTGCCTCCAAGGAGTAGCCTGGTTTAACCCTCTCCAGGATGAATCTGTTTGTTTTCTTGGCAGTCCATGGTACATTCAATACTCTTCTCCAGCACCACAGCTCAAAGGCATCAATTCCCCTTCTATCCTTCCTAGTCATTGTTCAACTCTCTGATGCATAACAAGTGATTGCAAAAGACCATAGCCTGTATCAGATGCACCTTAGTCTCCAGAGTGACACCATTGCTCTTCAGTACCCTGGAGAGGTCCCTAACAGCGGACTTTCCCATGGCAATGTGCCTTGTAATTTCCTGGCTGCTGGTGCCAAGACTGTTGACTACGGAGCCAAGCAAACTAAAGCTGTGTACAATCTCATTATCTTCACCATCCATCCTGATGCTGCCAAGTGGTCCAGTGGTGAGAATCTTTGTCTTCTCGACTCGTCACTACCAAATATTTTTTCCCAGTTTGTGGCTTCCCTTTTTATCCTGTTGGAGAAGTTTTTTGATGTGAATAGGGATTTGACTCTTAGAAGGTCCCATTCATCTATTTTATTCTCTCCTAGTTGTAGGTTTTTCAGGATGCTTCGGTGACTGTTCGTGTTGTGGATTAGGGTTTCTAGAATTCTTTGAAGCTTTTCTCTGACGAAGTTTATAGTCCCTGGTTTTATTCCTAGGTTCTTGAATCATTTGGGTTTTTTTATATGGTATGAGGTGTGGGTCTTCCTTGAGAATTATACAGATAGTTTTCCAATTTTCCCAACACCATTTGTTAAAGAGGCTTTTATTTCCCCACTTAAGTGATTTCATCCCCTTGTGAAAAATCAGTTGACTATAGGTAGATGGGCTGATTTCTGGGTTCTCAATTCTATTCCAGTGATTTTTGTGTTTGTCAATGTACCAATACCATGCTGTCTTGAACAACATAGCAGTGTAGTAGGATTTGAAATCAAGGAATGAGATGCCTCTTACCTCGTTTCTCTTCTTCATGAGTGCTTTGCTTATATAATGTCTCTTTGCATTCCAGATGAAATTGGAAATTGCCTTTTCCATTTCATTTAATAATGTAATTGGCATTTGTATTGGGATTGCATGGAATTTGTAGATTGCCCTTGGAAGAATTGTCATTTTCATAATATTGAGTCTTTTTATCTGAGAACATGATATATTCTTCCATTTCTCCAGGTCTCTTTTTGTTTCTTGTATTAATATATTCTAATTTTCTTTGAATAGACTGTTTGTGTTTAATCTTGTGATTAGCTATTGTGATGGGTATTGTTTTTCTTAGTTCCAGTTCTGTATTCTCTTTGTCACTGTCGAGAAATCTAATTGATTTTGCTTGTTGATCTTGTGTCCTGCCACCTTCCTGAATTGGTTATGTCCAGTAGTTTTCTCACTGAGACTTTAGTGTTTTCTAAGTATACTATCACATCATCTGCATATAATTTTAAC
>NW_006400970.1:2666-3976 GCF_000299155.1 Elephantulus edwardii | reverse complement strand
GATGATATCTCATAGTTGTTTTGATTTGCATCTCTCTTAGAGCTAGGGACTTTGAACATTTCTTCATGTGCTTGCTGGCCATCTGAATGTCTTCTTTGGTGAAGTGTCTGTTCATATCCTGTATTTTGCAGAGTGTTTTAATCAGCAAAGGGTGTTAAGATTTTGTCAAAGGCCTTTTCTACATCGACTGATCGGATCATGTGGTCCTTGTTCTACGGACGTAATTTTTGAAGTGAGCCTGAGTTAAAATGGCATTTTCAATTATCCCAGATGTAAATATACAATGATATTACATAGTATTTTCAATCATCGCAGATATGAAAATTAGCCAATGAATAAGGAAAACTGAGGGAGAACTGGTATCTTTGAACTGTGGTATTGGCAAAGGATGTTGCCAATGAACTGCCAAACGGACAAACACATCTGTCTTAGGAAGATGTTCCTTAGAGATAATGATAGTGAGATTTTGTCTCAAATTCTGAGAAAAAATGTTATCAGAAGTTACCTGTACCTGCAGCAAGACATTATGCTTAATAGAAAAAGAAGGAAATCCTCAAAGAGATGGATTTTAAAAGTGGTCACAACAATGAGTTTAAACACAGCAGAATGTGTGGCAGTATTTCATTCTATTGTACTTGAGATTGCTACAAATTGGAGCAAAATATCAGCAATAATATATCAAAATATCTTAACACTAAGAGTCACTTAGTGTATCAAAAATAACTTATTAATATGAAATCATTTCAGGAAATAGCATATGATCTAGAACCTCCAGTAATGAAAGAAGACTTGCCCCTGGAATTGAGGGATACCAACTGATATGTTTTCTACTACAGAGGCAGTCCTAGACATGCTCCCTTGCTGTTGATATGTGCCGTTGAGTCACCTGCCACTCATAGAGACCCTATGTACAACAGTCCTAAACCCTGCTCTATTCTGTGCTAATCCTATTGTCTCACTAGTCTGTGCCAAAAAATATGAAAGACAGTTTCCTGGACAACAGACTGAAATAGATCCATATTTGTTCTCATTCCTCTAAAAAGGTGATCTTAGATAATGTGGAAATTATGGAACAGCATCATTAATACAAGTAAAATCTTGAAGATATAAAAAAACAGCTAAAATAGTACATCGACAAACAAGTGCCAACAATTCAAGTTGGACTCAGAAGAGGTTGTACCACCACAGATGATCTTGGCTGAAAACAGAGAATACCAGAAGGATATACATTTTTTTGGTTTGTTTATTGACTATACAAAGACACTTGACTGTGTGAGTCATAACAAATTATAGCGAACATTGAGAAGAAC
>NW_006400970.1:0-1276 GCF_000299155.1 Elephantulus edwardii | reverse complement strand
TAAAATTATTTAAATCCATATAAAAGAATGATTAGTGGAAGGATAGTATTAAGTTTTCTATTACTTAATCATAAAAAGTGGAGAAATATAAAGAATCTTCCTGCTAGCCTCAAGTATCGAAACAAAATGATACACTATCATGTGCTTCCACAGCATCTAGGCTTTATGTGTCACAGTAATCATCACATGTGGGACTGCTTCTCCTCCCCTACAGTATAAACTAAGCAAGACAGATTTTATCTTCACCATGGTACATAATACTCAATAAATACATGAAAAGAGTTGTAATTGAATTATTGCAAAATATTGTAAAATGCTGCAGTCAGGGAGAGAGATTTAGGACAAAACCCTTCATACATCCAAATTCTGAGTATACCCTGGGTCATTTATTATCTACACTGTGAACATGCCAGAAGCACCAGTACATATAAAAATGAACTCAAGGACAACACAGTCATAATATCTAGAACATTTTTCTCCATAAAATGGAAGACTAAAAAAGACTCAAAAATTGTGGGAGAGATCTGGGTTGTCACTGTTCTTATAAGCATTTCGCTAATCAGCAGATACAACACACAGATTCAAACCTTTAGGTACATTATAACCAGAAACTTTGCCTTACTACTTGTCTTAAATCAACTTAATTTTATACAAAAAGGCTTAGGTATCTAAATCTACTGCATATTAATTTGCAAAAGATCTTCTATAAAAAATACTACAATTTTACATAACAACAGAAAGTAGCCTGTATACATAAGGCTTTTATATTGTCTCAAATATGACCTTGTAATGAAATAATATCAATTTATGATAACTGTTGTTGTTGTTGACTGCTGTCGAGTTATCGACTCACAGTGACTCTATGAACAAAAGACCTAAAGTCTTTCCATAGCTCTCATTGTTTTTCCAAGTTCATGGAGTAGGAAGCAAAATATCCATGAATGACTGTAAGAAAAACCAGTGTGATTTGTAAACTTTTACTTAAAAAATAAACCAGTATGAAAATTAAATGAAGTTTCAAATATAAACATTTTCAGTATAGAAAAAAAATCCTCTCATAAACAAGAGAGTCACCTGCAAACAAAAGGGAGTGCGCAAGTAATTATTATTTTATGTACAGATGGAAAGAGGTATAGATTTAAAAGTTTATGGGTTTCTTTGCTTTGGTGTTTATATTTTATAAAATTATGATTAATGTAGATAATTATATCATCACATCTTATTAAAGATCAAAGATAAAAAGTATCCTATAAAATATGTGGTATGAAATCATATT
>NW_006400969.1:2539-12077 GCF_000299155.1 Elephantulus edwardii | reverse complement strand
GGGGGGTCACACAGTGTCGGGTAGTCTTCACTCCTCTGGAGTTCTGCGGTAGGTGGCTGGCTGTTGTTCTTCCCGGGCCTCTTCCAGGCCCCTCTCGTGGTGGAACCCCGTCTGGTGGCGGCGTTCTCCTGTCTGGCAGCGGTGTTCTCCCGACTGGCCTAAATCTAGTATTTCTAATTATGACTGACAATAATTGACCTAATTTGAATCAGATAAGATGATGAACTATGCCAGGGCCAGACAAAGCCAGAGGAAACTTTGGTGGAGGTCCATGGTGTTCCTGACGTTGACGACGTTCTCTTTAAGGTTTCACTACACAGGATCATGTAAGTAAGAGGCAAATCAATTTAGTCAGAAGTTGGGAGTGGAGTTAAGGAGAAAGTGAAAAAGCAAGCTGATGCTTTTTTAGCGCTTAAGGGAATTTATGTGTAGACTAATCTATTTGTGTACATTACACAGGTATGAATTGTAAAACTTGTTTAAAAGCTATTTTCATCTTATACATACACGTATTCATTTTGTACATGTGAACTCTTGAGTCAGAATTCACCCATAGGTGACCCTCTATCAGGTTTTTCAGAGGCAGTAAATCTCATGGGAGGAGATTTGCCCTTGGGAGATTTTGTGACGCAGAGAATTTGAACCACGTACCTTTGAATTGGCAGCACAATTCCTTACCACTAAGCCATATTGCTTAGGACAGTGTATGAAGTGTAGCTTAATAATAATTTTTAAATGTATAATAAAGTCTATTGATAACAATTTTTTTATAATTTTTTTATTTTATACTGGCTTACTTACGAAGTTCGTATACATTGTTCTTCACACCAGATTTTTCCCATTTCTTTTTCTCACTCCTTCCTCTACTCATAGAACTGTGCAACCCTATGATTAGCCCGCTGCCCATCCTCACCCTTCTGCTCCACTCCTACCCTCACCCTTGGATCCTCATACACATTTTACTAGTTATCGTTCTATTTCTATAATAACGGTCTTATACAGTATGTGCCCTTATGGACTGAGTTCGTTCACTCAGCATAAGGCTCTCTAGCCCCTCCCAAATTGGGCAGTGATTTTCAAAATCACTGCTCCTCCATGCTAAGTAGTATTGCTTCGTATGAATGTACCATAATTTCTTAAACCATCCACTTGTGGTTCGACTAAATTTAGGCTGTTTCCACATTCTTGCAATGGTGACTAATGCTGCTGTGAACATTGGTGTACAAATCTCTGTACCTCAGTTCTAATTTTTCAGGGGTATATTCCAAGCAGTGGAATAGCTGAGTCATATGGAATTTCTATGTTCAGTTTTTTGAGGAAATGCCAAATTTTCTTTCCAGAGTGGTTGCACCATTTTACAATCCCACCAACACTGTATAAGATTTCCCACCTCTCCACATCCTCTCCAACATTTATTACTTGCTGCACTACTAAACTTTGTCACTGGTAATGGAGTGGGATGGTATCTCATTGTGAGTTTGATTTGCATCTCTCTTATTGCCAGTGATTTGGAACATTTTTTCATGTGTCTGTTGGCCATCTGAATAGCTTCCTCTGTGAAAATTTTTTCCATACTTTTTGCCCATTTTTGTAACTGTGTTATCAGTCTTTTTCTTGTGGAGGCCCTGTAGGATTCTCTAAACATTTTTTTTATTAAGGTTTTCATGAAAGTTTATAGAGAACTTGGAATTTCATTCATTGTTGTAACATTTTACTCCCTGCCCACCCCTCCCCCACAGTTCGCTTTTCTCTTAGAAAAAAAAAATTCTTTCATTGTTATACAACACCTCCCCCTGAGTCCACTTTCTTATGCAGCTCTTATTCTGGACTCTTGTCATGCAAATAATACCTCTAAACTTTTGATATGAGACCTTGTCTGAAATGTATTCCCAAATGTTTTTTCCCAGACAGTAGGTTTTCTTTTCACTCTGTTGGAAAAAATGTTTTTGATGTGCTCACAAATTTAATATTGGTAAGAATTTTAAAATATTTTAGTGTCAGTTTTTCTTTTTTTGCCCCACCAGAATTTTCAGGCTAGAAACCATTCTGAGTGCTCTTAGGTTGAACACTGAGTGTAGAAATAGCCACTTCCTCTTTGCCCCATGCCTCAGGTACAGCAGAACAGCCACATCTGTGGGGCTGACAGGTCCAGGGCAGCTTGGTGTCAGTTTTTCATACTGTAGTGGCCTGCAGGTTGCTGTGCTGCTGGAAGCTATGACAAGAGTACTTCAGATTTGACCCTATTCATGTTGTTGTGTACCATCAAGTCAGAACCAACCCATAGCTGACCCTCTAGCGACATTTCAGAGGCAGTTAATTGAATGGGAGGAGATTGCTCATCCTTCTCCCAAGGAGCAGTTGGTAAATTCAAACCACATGCTTTCAGGATTGCAATGCAGCTTCTTGCCACTAGGGCCACCAGAGGCACCAGCTTTGACCCTAGCGTGCACACACACACGTTATGCAGATGACACAACCCTGTTTGCCGAAACTGAGGAGGACCTCATGCACTTGCTGCGAAGGGTCAAGGACTGCAGCTTTCAGTATGGACTGGGGCTCAATGTCAAGAAGACAAAGATTCTCACCGCTGGACCAATTGGCAGCGTCAGAATGGATGGTGAAGAGATTGAGATTGTTCACAGCTTCAGTTTGCTTGGCTCCACAGTCAACACTCTTGGCACCAGCAGTCAGGAAATCAAAAAGCATATCGCGATGTGAAAGTCTGCTGTTAGGGACCTCTCTAAAGTACTCAGGAACAACGGTGTCTCTCTGGAGACTAAGGTGCGCCTGATACAGGCCATGGTATTTGCAATCGCTTGTTATACATCAGAGAGTTGGACAATGAATAGGGAGGACAGAAGGAGAGTGGATGCTTTTGAGCTGTGGTGCTGGAAAAGAGTACTGAATGTACCATGCCAGGAAAACAGATTCATCTTGGAGAGTATTAAACCAAGCTACTCCTTGGAGGCAAGGATTCTGGGGCTTCGTCTGACATACTTTGGACACGTTGCCAGGAGGGACGGGTCCTTGGAGAGGGACATCATGCTTGGGAGGGTGGAGGGACAGCGCAGGAGGGGAAGACCCTCTATGAGATGGATTGATTCGGTGACTGGGGTAATCGGTATGGGTGTGTCAGAGGCAGTGCGGTTGGCGCAGGGTAGAGCAGGGTTTAGGGCTATTGTGCGTAGGGTCGCTATGAGTTGACGGCACATAACAACAACATATATATAATATACATACATACATACATATTTCTAACCTGGAGCTGGTAGAGTCATTTCTTGTCAGATCAAGAAGACAATCCAGAAAAAGTCATGCTCTTGCCTCGGCCTCGCTCTCCCAGCTGTCTCTTTCTTCTAAAACACCCTTAATCTCTAAACTTCTTACTGAAAAATCTCTACCTGGATAAAGTTTACAATTCTGCATTAATTCCTGGTGACTTTTAATACAGTTGTGTTCATTCTTCATGTTCTATCAAAGTCTACCATGGATGCCTCAAGCTCAGCCCTGCTTCTGACATTGTAGATAGGTAGTTCTTTGTCCTGAGCATTGTAGCGTACTTAGCAGCATCCTGACCCCACCAACTACCACATTCCAGTTGCACTCAACTCTCAGTTCTGACACTCAAAATTATTTCAGACGTTTCTAAATGTCCAATGGATCAACTGCTCCTGCAGAGAATCACTGCTCTCAAAGAATGGGGGGAAATGCAATCCCTGTGTTACCCTGAAGGAAGACGGTATGAAAAGGAGATACTACGTCTAGTAAATATTTATCTCCATGATTCTTTGACTTTACTAGCTTAAATTCAAGTCCAAGTGGTTGTTAGGTGCCATCAAGTCAAGTATGACTCATAGCGACCCTATAAACAACAGATCTGAACCCTGTCCTATCCTGTGTCATCCTCGTCACCTCTAACATGAGCCCACTGCTGCCATCACTTTGTCAATTCATCTCATTTGAGGGTCTTCCTTTCTTCTGCTGACCCCTCCAACTTTCCAAGAGTGATGGCCTTTTCCAAAATATATCCCCTCTTAACATCATGCCCAAAGCACATGAGATAAAGTTTTTGCCATCCTTGCTCCTAAGAAACACTCTAGCTGTGCTTTTTCTAAGCCATGTCCATTTGTTCTTTTGGGGGTCCATGGGATACTCAGGACTTTTCTTCAGAACCACAACTCAAAAGTATCAATTCTTCTGTCATTGTTTTTCATTGTCCAGCTCTCAGATGCGTAGCAAGTAATTGAAAAGTGTAGGTGCAGAACAATGTACCAATTACATATAAATTCATGATCTCTTTATCACAAGATCAGGAAAGGAGGCAAATGGGATGACTCTCACATGCTCAATAATGACAACATTTTGTGTTTCATGGAATTCACTTTTACCTAGGGAAAGAAAAGAGCCACTGAGAAGCTGCTTAGGGGAAAAGCCCATGTTTAATGGAAAACAGTAGTTATTTAATGCAATTCTGGTTTATTGCCAACAAAATGAGACACTCACTGTGCAAGTCATCTAGGCAAGGAACTTAAAACAAGAGGTAAAAAGCAAGAAAACAAGGGAATTTTATAAGCTCTCTCACAGAGACATCTCTCAGAAAACATTGATTAACAAATCTTAGGTTCTGAAATACAGGAAAAGAGAGAATGTTGAAATTCACTTAATGTGCCCAGGGTAAGATGGTGTCTCCATTCTCATTTCTGTAAACTGCTCCATTAGCATGGTCCATCTTGGATTATTTTTATATCTTTACCTTCTTCCCTGCAGTTAAACAAACAGAAAATATTACTGACCAAACACCAAGAAAACAAAAATCCTTACTACTGGCCAATGACAATATCTTGGTAGATGGAAAAATGCGCTTGAAGTTGTCAAGGATTTCATTTTACTTGGGTCAACAGTCAATACTCATAGTAGCTTGAGTTGTTGTTGTTGTTGTTAAGTGCCATCGAGTTGACTACAACTTGTAGTGGCCCTCTGAACAATGGATCTAAGCCCTGCCCTATCCTATGCCATCCTTACCCTCTCTGATATACTAGAGCCCACCGTTACGGTCACTCTACCAATCCGTCTTGTTGAGGGTCTTCCCCTCCTTCACTAACCTTCCACTTTTCCCAGCATGCTGTCCTTTTCCAGGGACCCTCCTAACAATATGCCCAAAGCATATGAGACAGAATTTTACTATCCTCGCCTCCATGGAGCATCCTGGCTGCACCTTTTCAAGATTTACTTGTTTTTCCTATTGGTAGTCCATGGGAAATTCAGCACTCATCTCCAACATCACAACTCAAAGACATCAATTCTTCTGTCATTCTTATTCACTGTTCAATGTTCAGATGCATAGCAAGTAATTGAAAAGATTATGGTTTGGATCAAGTGCATCTTAATCTTCTAACCAACACTGCTGCTCTTCAGTGGTTTGAAGAGGTCCTTGACATCAGTCTCTTTCAATTTAATATGTTTGATTGTGTTTTTCCCCCCCTGGCTTCTGATGCTAAGGGCGTTGATTGTGAATCTAATTAAGATTTAATTATTGACAGTTACTTTCCCTTCTCCATCTACCATAATGTCTCACATTGGTCCAGTGGTGAGGACTTTTGTTTTCTTATGTGGAGATGTAACCCATATTGAAGTCTGTAGTCTATGATCCTTTGCAGCAAGTATCTCAGGTCTTCCTCACTTTCAACAAGCAAGGTTGTGTCATTTGCATAAAGTAAGTTGTTGATGAGTCTTCATCCAATCCTGATGCCACATTCTTCCTTATGTAGTGCAGGTTCTCAAATGATTTGTGGTAACAGCAATCAAGAAATTGAAAGTCGTGTTGCATTAGGCAAATCTGATGCCAAGGACAATCTTACACTGCTAAAGAATGTCAGTTTGAAGACTAAGGTGCACACACTTGACTCAAACCATGGTATTTTCAATGTGCTATTTACAGCCTCTGAAAAGCCACTGGAGGGCCACTTATGAGTTGGCTCCAACTTGATTATATATAATAACAACATGGCATCATATGGATGTGAAAATTGGATAATTAATAAAGATGACCAAAGAAGAATCAATGCTCTTGAACTAACTGTGGTGTTGGCAAAGATTATTGACTATACTAAGAACTGACCAAAAAAAAAGTAAATTTGTCTTGGAGAAAACGCAGTGCAGTCCTTGGGGATAAGGATGGTAAAACGGCCCCAGGTACTTCGGGCATGTTGTCAGAAAGGGCAGTCTTTGGAAGAAGACATCATACTCGGAAAATAGAGGGCTAGAAAAGGAGTGGAAGATCCTCACTGAGTTGGATTGGCACAGTTATTATAACAATTTTAGCTTGGAGGAGATCGTATGGGTGGCACTGGCATAGGACCAAGCCAAGATTGTCACCTGGTTTTCACACTATGAGTTGGAGTCAACTTGATGCCATCTAACAACAACAACCAGATTGAAACTGTCTCCGTATTTGTATTTAAAAATACTTGTTGTTGTCGTTGTTAATGTTATTACTATTCCTCTCAGGGATGCACTCAGTAATTTTTAAAAAGCCAAAGTTAGGAAAGTATAACTAGAGTGAAAAATCTCAATTTTTACAATTTTCCCCTTAATTCTCAGATAAAGAGCATTAATTCCAAAAGAATCACTCTGTGACTGAGATCAGAGAAGAGAGTCCCTGAAATACAAAACAGCATACCTGGAAAGAGAGTCAAAGTCACCTGCTCAGGCATGTTACATGAAAGATATTGAGCATAGTAAAGGTATTACTTAGCTTTATATTAATAGTGCTGTTTAAGACATACTTCTTAGCCAATAGCGTAACATGTACGTACAGATTACTTGCACAAGCCCTCTGAATTTAAAAGAAAAGAGTATTTCATGGAAGGGAACACTAGGGGCAGCAGTGTGTAGGGAGTTGTGCCACTAATTCAAAGGCTGTGCTTCTAAAGGGGTTTGAATCCACAAGCTGCTCCTTAGGAGAAGAATGCGTGATTTATGGCTTCTAAAAACCCACTGGAGGATCAGCTATGAATCAGCTACAACTCAACAGAGAGTAATCGTCCATGGAGTACAACTAAATACACCCTTACTAATTTTGAGAAACTTCCCATCCATAGCTAATAACATGATTTGGTTATGTGGTCTACAGTTGATTAATCACAACCCTCACTGAATGATTTTGTGTGTCTTTTTAAATGTTAGGTCTGAAAAATGAGAACCACTTATGTCACATATCAAACTTATGCACAAGAAAAGACTCACTCCATCCCGAAAGGAATAACAATTGAAGAAAAGAAAATTTGACTAGTGGATAGTCATGAAATTGTTACCTGATTTTCACGCAGAGGGTACACTCATTGGGGTATGTGACCATGTCACTCCCACACACAGGGTTTAAGTCCCTTGGACACCCTGGTAGTTTATACTGGTCACATTCTGGCTGGGAAACAAAAGAAGAAAGAAAAAAAGAGTAACTTGAAAAACCTTATCACAAGATAGCTAAGGGAGAGGACAATATTTCAAATCTCCCTTAGATTTCCTAGAAATATCAGACAAAATATCTATTTAAAAAATCATTTTGCCAACAACACCAAAAAAAGGATACCATTTCACTTAACTGCTTAACATTCTCTGTAGTTTGTAAGTGTTGCCAAGTCGGTTCTGTCTCATAGCAAATCTACATAAAACAAGGAAACACTGCCCGGCCAAAACAAGGAAACACTGCCCGGCCAACACAGTGCTCACAACTTCTGTTTGCTTCAGCCCTCTGCTGCAGTCACTGTGTCAAGGTATCTCATCTTTTCTCACTCACTCTCTCCTTTTACAACATGATATACTGGCTGCTCCTAATACCACACTCAGAGGATGCAAGACAAGGCCTCACCACCTTTCCTTCTAAGGAGCCCCCAGGCTGAGCTTCTTCCAAGAGACTCGTTTGTTCTTTTGACAGTCCCTGGTTTATCCCATATTCTGTGCCAACACCACGATCCACTTTTTCTCCAGCCTTCTCTATTCATTGTCCTACTTCTACATGTACATGGAACCACTGATAGTACCAAGTTTGGGTCGGGCACATTTTGGTCTTTGAAGTGATATCACTGCATGTTAGCATTTAAAAGAGGCCCTTGGCAGCAGATCTGCCCAATGTAATATGTTATTTGATTTCTCAGCTGCTGCTACGTCAGAGCAATGTACCAGTGTTTATTTTGCAGGGTGCATGGTATAAGAAGATGTTGAATCTTGGGCACTTTGGTGCTGGGTTTTTCTAACAACACACCTTTAGCTATCATCTTCTTTAGAGATACTGAAGAGTAGTGTGCAAATTCTGGTCTATTGGGCCCCAAGCGATGAGACACAGTAGTGTTGTTCAGTCTCAAAATATTCTTTTTTGCCTTTTCTTTACAATAAGCAGGTTGAAAACACTCCAATTGGCATCCACAATGCAGTGCTGGACTGATTTCCACTTCCTTTCTCCAGTTCTCTTTAATAGGAGTGCCTCTTACTCAATAACCAGCAAACTTGGCCATGGTTTCAAGACATTATTTCTTGGCAAAACCTTGGTTGTTGTTTCTGTCAGTGGTCTGACAACATATCCCTCCGCTCATCACCCAGAGAGTCAGCAACATCTGTGTCAAAAGCAACATCTGTGGCTATTTGCCTCTTGTTAAATGTATGAAGTTTGCTTTCATCATGCACTTCAGTGAGCTTCTGGCAGCCAGCGGGTGGGAAGATGTTCAACTTCATGATTAAGCAGCCAACTGTCCAGGAGTGCCACTAAAAAGAGAACTTCGGTGTTAGTTTCTTTCAAGCAGGTTTTCTCAGGTCCAGAACTTGGAATTAGATCATTCTTTTTTGCAGGAAGGTATCCTGTGAATGGTAGGGTGATTAGTAGCATTCTTGGTCTCTCTACGTATCAGATTCCAATGGCACCATAGAGTTGTGATGACCAAATATGTCTCCAGATAACCTAAATGTTCACATGTTCAAAATTATTCCCCGTTGAGAGTCAGTACTTAGAAGTATAGAGGGAATCTAAAGGCACTTGAGAAACAACTTGGTATACAGTGTTTACAAACTATTTCTAGTTATTTCATCTACAGTTACTAGCAAATTTTCTTAGCAATTTCTCTTTCAGAAAGTCTTTCAAAAGAATCTGATGTGATTCATGTACATTGTTAATTGCTGATGAATAAATTCCAACTCTTATTGTCCCTTGGAGTACAGAGTAGAGCTATTCAACAGGAGTTTCAATGGCCCTTACCTTCCATAAGCAGTTCCCCAGCTTTGTCTCCTGAGGTACCTCTGGGTAGGTCTGAGCCACCAAGTTTTCAGGTATTTCTTTTTACTCATATTTGTGCACTCTTCATATTTTTCATTAAAACAAAACTGCTGACTGGCATACCACTTTGTTTTGGCTTCTTTACTCTCTAATGCAATTTTTAGAGTCTCTTCCAACATCCATTTTGAGGTTTTCTTCTTTCTCTTCTGTCTTTGTAATTATAATAATTTTTAAAACTACAAGATACCATTTCACTCCACTGTTGTTGTTGTTGTT
>NW_006400969.1:0-1794 GCF_000299155.1 Elephantulus edwardii | reverse complement strand
TATGTTGGTTGTTGTTAAGTGCCGTCGAGTCGCATGCAACTCATAGTGACCCTATGAAGGAGAGTCCTCAACACTTGGGTGTCTCTCATCCTCTCTCCAGGTTCATAGGGTTTCCGGAGGCAAGCTATCACAGAATTGGATGCCACTCCTCCTTCCAAGAGTAAACTAGTATAAAATAAAAATTTTATTTAAAACAATAATAATAATGAAAAAATAAATATTTTTTAAAATATTTATATATGAGGGAGCTCTGGTGGCCTAGTAAACAAGTTTATAACAAACACACTTGAATGCTGGTAAGAAATGACCTCTGCTGATAGGAAATAAATTCTACTTTATCTTTTATGAAAGAATAACTACAATTAGCAATATGCTTTGAGAATTAGAGGGAAAGGAGAGGGTCATTTAAGTGATGAGTTGCATATGTGGATGGCAACCGAATGAGTTTTTACTGTTAAAAACTCAAATCATTGCTATCGAGTTGGAACTGACGCACAGCTGAGCCTCCTCTGGGTTTTTGCATGGTAAAACACTGCCCACCTATATCCCTTGGAGTCACTTGTGAATTGGAACCACCAGAGATTGAGATACAGAGGGATGATGTTGGGAGAATGTGTACCTAAGAAATAGATAAAAATAGGCAAAGGAAAAAGCAAGGGTGGGGGAAGTGTTTGACCTGAGAGCAGGCAGTTGAAAGGAACATAATCATTCCTTAATGATAAAAACACCCCAAAAACTAGGAATAGAAGGGACCTTCCTCAACCTGATAAAGGGTTTCTACAAAATGACCACTGTTAACATCAACATAATGGGAAAGAACCTAATGCTTTTTCCTTATACCACAACCAAGGGCAACCATTCTGGCCACTTCTGTCCAGCATTGTATTAAAGATTCTGGTTCATGAAATTAAGAAAGAAAAAGGCATACAAGACCTTCAGATTAGAAAGGGAGAAAGAAAACTATCTCTGTCCTCAGATATTATCATATATGTTGGTTGTTGTTAAGTGCCGTCGAGTCGCATGCAACTCATAGTGACCCTATGAAGGAGAGTCCTTGCCGCTTGGGTGCCTTTCATCCCCTCTCCAATTATCATATATAGAAAATAAAAAAGAATACACAAACACTACATAATCTGTTTTGCACACTAAACACCTCACTAGTAAGCAAATTCAGTTAAGCTTCATGACTCGGATCAATATACAAAAATCAATTGTTTCTATACATAAGCAACAAACAAAAATGAAACTAAAAACGCAATTTCATTTACAATAGTATTAAAAGGCAATATTTTTAAATTGTTGTTGTTGTTGTTGTTATGTGCCGTGGAGTCGCTTATGACTCATAGCGACCCTATGTACAACAGCCCTAAACTCTGCTCTGTCCTGTGCCAATCGCACTGCCTCCAATACACCCATCCTGATTACCCCAGTCACTGAATCAATCCACCTCATAGAAAGCCTTCTCACCTGCGCTGTCCCTCCACCTTCTCAAGCATGATGGATGTCCCTCTCCAAAGACCAGTCCCTTCTTACAACATGTCCAAAGTATGTCAGATGAATCCTCAGAATCCTTGCCTCCAAGGAGCAGCCCAGTTGAACCCTCTCCAGGATGAATCTGTTTGTTTTCTTAGCAGTCACTCAATACTCTTCTCCAGCACCACAGCTCAAAGGCATCAATTCTCTTTCTATCCTCCTTAGTCATTGTCCAACTCTCTGATGCATAACAAGTGATCGCAAAGACCTAGCCTGTATCAGACGCATCTTAGTCTCCAGAATGACACCACTACTCTTCAG
>NW_006400968.1:0-12226 GCF_000299155.1 Elephantulus edwardii | reverse complement strand
AATATAATACTTTTAGACTATTCTCTCCCCCATAGACTTCAATGCCGTAAACATATTTCATCCAGTTTTTCTCAGTCTTACCCCCACCCCAATGTAGAATTTGTTTTTTTAGCAGTCCACAGATTCAATACTTTTTACCAATGTCCGAATTCAAAGACACTAGTTCTCCTGTCTTCTTTTGTCAATGTCCAAATTTTAGACGCTGATGAAGCAATAAGAAATTACATAGCTTGGGCCAGGTGCAATTCAGTCTTTAAACTGACAAAGTTGCTCTTTAAAGAAGTGCTTGTCAGTAATTTGTCCCCCAGTGCCACACATCTTTTGATATCTAGACTGATGCTACTAGCATTGATGCTGTTTGTGGATATAAGTAAGATGAAATCATTGACAATTTGAGTCTTTTATCCATTTATCATGAGGTTGCCTGTTGGTCCGGGGATGAGGTTTATTTTCTTTTTCTTTCTTTCTTTTTTTTTATTCCTTAGAAAAAAATTACATTTTTTTTTGGTGCCACAAAAACTCCAATACAAATTTGAGCAAATTCTTTCAATTTCCCTCACTCCTCCCACCCATCAAATTGTACAACCCAATGATTAATCCCTCCTGCCCCCTGCATATTTACATCCTTCTGCTTCCAGCCTCTCCCACCCCTCTGCATCCTTAAACTCATTCTACAATAACAGTCTTATACAATATTTATCCTTGTGGGACTGAGTTCACTCAGCATAATGCTCTCCAGTCCCTCCCAAGTTAGATAATAATTACAAAGTTATTGCTCCTGCATGCTGCATAGTATTATTACATTGTGCGAATATACCATGATTTCTTGACGTTAAGATGTAACTCATATTGAAGACTATAGTCTTTAAGTTGTGTTGTCAGTATAACACAGGTTATTGCTGAGTCTTCCTCCAATCCTGATGCCACATTCTTTTTCATACGGTCCATCTTATCACATCCCCCCTCCCTCACATACAGATTGAATAAGAATAGAAGGAAAAAAATATAACCAGGAGGCACTCCTTTTCTAATTTTAAACCATCCTTTTGTTCTGCTTCTCGGACTCTGTACAGATTTTACATTCTCACCATCAAGTGCTCCAGAAATCCCATTTCTCTCAATGTTGTTCCAAGTTTATTATGGAACGCATAGTTGAAAGCCTGTGGATAGTCAATAAAGCACAACTATCTCTCTGATGTTTCTCTGCTTTGCTTTTATCAGCAATAATATCCACAGACTTTTCTGAATTTCTTTTTAAATTTCTAACAGTTCTCTGTTGATGTACTCTTCTAGCTGTTTTTAAATATTCTTCAGCAAGATTTCAGCTGCGTGTAATACAAATTATATTGTTTGATAATGTTTGCATTCTGTGGGATCATCTCTTTTTCTTTTTTCTTCTTTTTTTTTTAAGGCAGGAATATAGATTCCTTCCTGTCAGTTAGCCAGGTAGCTGTTCCAAATTTATTAGCATATACTATTGAACATATCTAGGACTTCATCTGTTAGCTAAAATGCTGGAATTTATATTCTATCAGTTCTGTTCTTGAAGTCTTGTTTTGTGTTAACTCCATTAGTGTGCTTAGATTTCTTCCTTCACTAACACTGCTTTTTGACTGTATACTCCTTTCTGAAATATACAAGTTTCTTCCGTGTAGAACTCAGTTTTGTTTTGTTCTGTTTAAAGTATATTCTTAAACTTTTTATTTATGGTTTATGTATATTTTGTATTGCTTATCCTTTTTCCTAAAGTTTGACAACAGTGCTTTTCTGAGTTAGATATTTCACTCATTTGGATTTTATTTTTGCTTATAGGAAGCAGTCTGGTTTTCATTTACCTTTTCTATATGGGCACTCATAATGATACCAAGACCACCATGTGAAACTTTCTATACTGTATCTGTCCTATACCAACCTCTCCTAAGAACAAGGGTGTGTTTCTGTGTTCTATTTTCTGCTCTTCTATTTTCCATTCCTGATCTGTGCGGTGAAAATTCAAATATTAACTTAATTATCTTGATGGACATTAGTACTATTTATTACTGTTGTGTTTGTTATGTACTGTTAAGTTGGAACCAACTCATCGTTGACACTCCAGTAGCTTTTCAGAGACTGTAAATTACACAGGAGGAAGTTGTCCGTCTTATTCCCAAGAGAAGCTGGTGAATTAAAACTGCCTGCCTTTGGTTTGACAGGGCAACACATTACCCTCTAGACCACCACAGCTCCTAATTTATTATTATGCATACCTATTAAGTAAATATATATATATATTGCATATATACATTAAAATGAAATTTTCCCAACATCAACCTACACTTCTTTTTTCTTCATCATACTTACTCTCTTCTCTTTTTTCACATCCAGATGTTTGCTTTTCCTCATTCAAAATAACCTTAACCATTATCTAGTTTTTCATTTCCTTAAGATTTTTAAATCTGCTTATTAAACTTATGTTGATTTTTCAGATTAATTTTGAAGTAATTGTATTCCTAGAAATATTAAACTATTTCTGTCAGTTCCGGATATACGTACTATTCTAGGCATTTTTTAATGAGCTACAGCAGCATTTTGCTTTCCTGTGATAGTAATAATAGTTTTGATAGTTTCCACATTCTGTTAGATCAACTTTCAAGACAATGGAAACCAATCTGGACTTCTTCTTCTTCAGTTGGCCAGATAGTTGTCCTCCACATTTCCTGGCATGGACTGGTGAGTGCATCCAAAGCTTTATCAGGTAATTGAAACAAGATAGTTGGTATTCCATTGACTCCTGGGGCCTTATTTTCTCCCAGTGCCTTCAGTGCAGCTTCTACTTCCTCTTCCATTACTGTTGGCTCCTTCTCATGTGGTACGTCCTGAAATTTTTCAGGGTTAGTTCTTTTTGATTCAGTGACTATTCCCTCTATCAGAATATGATGCTTCCTGAGCCATTTAATATTTTACCCATAGCATCTTTTCAATATTGTAACTCAAGGCTTACATTTCTTTTTCAGTTCCTTTGGCTTGAGAAATGCAGAGTGAGTTCTTCCCTTTTTACTCACCAATTCCAGCTCTTTGTACATTCCATTATAGTAATCCCCTTTGAACTCTTCTCTTCATCTCTTTCACTCCAGCACATTTAAGCAACATCACGATAGATGAAGAAAAGATAAAAATTGTCAACAACTTCATCTTACTTAGGTCCACAATTAACACCCTTGGTACCAAAGATCAGGAAATTAGGAGGTGGATCATACTGGAAAAGTGTGTCATCGGGGATTATTGAGGAGCAATGGTGTCAGTGAGAAGACAAAATTGCACCTGATTCAGATCATGATCTTTCTGATCACTTGTTATGCATCTGAGAGCTGGACAATGAAGATGAATTGAAGTTTTTGAACTGTGGTGTTGAAAAAGAATCCTGCACATCCCATGGACTGCCAAAACAACAAACAAATAAGTCTTGGAGAAAGTGCAGAGAGCGTGCTGAACATCAGACAGACCAATGAAAGAAAAAAGAAGTATGTATTGGAGAAAGTGCAGGCAGAGGTAAAAATGATAAAACTCCACCTCACATATTTCGGGCATGTATCTAGAAGGAGTTATTGTTTGGAGAGGGGCATGATGTTACGAAAGGTGAAGGGTGAGCAAAGGAGAAGAAGACCCTCAACCAGGTGGATTGGCACGGTGACTGCCGCAGTGAGCTGTAGTGTATCAGGAAGTGTGAGGATAGCACAGGGCAGGCAAGGGCTCAGATCTGTTATTCATAGGATTCCTATGGGCTGCACTCAACTGGATGGCACCTAACAACCACCACCACCACCACATTAATAATAGCTCTTCATATAGGCACATCTGCTTTCATTTACAGGATTTATTTTCCATATTTAAATAAAAGTTGATGTTTTCTCTATAAAACTATTGCACATTCAATAATTTGTTTGGGGTATGTTTTATCTGAAAAATAAATACCCAGTTGCAGATGACAGTAGCCATTTTACTTATTTGCTTATGTTCTTCTCATTTTATTGATATAAAAGATAAGTAAAAATAGCACACATAAAATAACTGTAAAATTTAATTACAGGTTGACTGTGACCAAGAATCTGCAACTAGTAAAAAGAAGTACTTTCTGCTTCTCAGAGACATCACATATCCCTTTTCAGTCATTAGCATCTCATAGATTTTTTTTTCCACCGAGTATATTACTAAACATCATAGAGAATTTTACTTATTTTAAAATATTATTTAAATGAAATTGTGTTATGTGTATTCTTTGGTCTGACTTTTTTCCCCCCTTTTTGCCCAGCCTAAACTTTAAAGTATTTATCCATATAGTTTCATTAAATTTCATAACCTGTTTATTTTCGTTGCTGTAAAGTTTTACATTTTTTATCTATTACTCTGGTGGCCTAGTGGTAAGAAGCTCTGCTGCAATTCTGAAGGCACGTGGTTTGAGGCCACCAGCTGCTCTGTGGAAGAAGGGTGGACAATCTCCTCCCCTGTCATTAACTGCCTCTGAAAACCCATCAGAGGGTCAGCTAAGGGTTGGCTCTGACTCTATGGTACCCAACAATTGACCTCTTAATGGGAATTTAAATGTCTTTTAGTTTGGAATCTTCTAGTTTGTGTCTTGAATATGTATATACACTTGTTTGGGTATAAATTTAAGCTTGGGTTTAGTGAGATATGTTGTTGTTCTTGTTGCTATGTGCCGTCAAGTTGCCTGCGACTCATAGCTTCTCTATGTACAACTCTGAGCCCTGCTCTACCTGAGCCGTTTTCATTGTCTCTGACACACCTACCCCCTTCCCCTCAGTCACTGTAGTGAGTCACAGGGTACACATATGTACAGTTCTTAGTCCACACTGCCAGTTTTTCAGCACTGTGTGGAGAATACTGATGTCCCACTTTACTAACCACTATTATTACTTTTCATCTTTATTTTATTCATTCAGATGGAGGGAGCAGCAATATCCCATTCCATTTAATACTTATTTTTTTATAAATACGACATATTTCATATTTTATTCTCGCTCAAAATTCATTACTGTTGAGTCAGAACCGACTCATAGCTGACCCTCTGGTGGACTTTCAGAAGCTGTAAATCACGTAGGAGGAGTTTGCCCACCTTTCTCCTCTGGAGCTGCTGGTGAATTTGAATCTCTAGATAGGTGCCAGCTTTGGTTTAGCAACTCTGCTCTCTTTGGACATCAGAGCTCTCGTATAGTTTATTAAACATTTCAATAGATATTTTCAGGAAATCCTTTTTTTAAAATTGTTCTATTAAGTGAAACTTTTCACTTTTTTGAAAAAAAATTATTTGGAGAAATCATACACACTGACACGTACATACACACAAAGCATTTTTACTTTTTTTATTTTATTTTATTATTTGTATGTACCGCCAAATCAGATCTGACTGGTACAGGAGGAGACTGTCCCTCCTTTCCCGGCAGAGCATCTGGTGGATTCGAACTGTGTGCCTCTGGGATTGCAGTGCAGGTTCATTTTTATTCTTGACAGTAAATTTTTATAAGTAGATGTTCTTAATGTTAATATATGACTGTTTCTTTTCCTTTGTTGCTAGTGCTATGTATACCTTATTTAAGAAAACTTTGTCCATTCAGTGAAAAGTATCATAAAGATATTCTCCAATGCATTCTTCTGAAAGCTTTAATATGTTTTTTTTAGCACTTAAGTCTATGATCCATTTTTATTAATTCTTGCATATGTTGTGATATAGAGGCCATGAGGCATTTTCTTCCTATTTAGATATTGAATTTGCCACCCTTCACTTCATTTGTGACTTTTGTCATAAGCAAAATAACCATATGTTTCAGAAACTTTCTTTTCCATTTATCTATTAATATATCATTACTAAATCTTACAAGTTTTCATATTTTTTAGTATATAAGAAATTTTTTTATACTTTGAGCATTCTTGGCATTGTCACATAAAATTTAGAATCAAATTATAACTTCTATAAAAAGCATGCTCTTTGCAATTACTTGCTATGCATAAGGGAGCTGGACAAGGACTAAGGATGACAGAAAAAGAATTAATGCCTTTGAGTTGTGGTGCTGGAGATGAGTCTTGAACATTCCATGGACTGTCAAGAAAACAAATAGGTCTGTTTTGTAGATGGTGAGAGCAAATTTGTCCTTGGAGGCTAGGATTCTGAAGCTCCATCTTACATACTTTGGGCATGTGGCCAGGAGGAACTGGTCCTTGGAGAAGGACATCGTGCTTACAAAGGTGGAGGGACAGTGCAGGAGAGGAAGGCTCCGGATGAGATGGATTGATTCAATGACTGGTGTAATGGGGGTTGGTGTGTCAGGGACAATAAGATTGCCACAGGATAGAGCAGTTTTTAGGGCTGCTGTACATAGGGCTGCTAAGAGTAGCAGGCGACTTGATGGCACGTAACAACGACAATAACAGCCATAATCATGCATAAAGTCAACCACATCCTTTAACATTAAAGTGTCAGGAGACAAAGCATTTTTTTGTTTTGTCCCCATTAGTTAGAATTGAAGTTTGCTTGTTTGCAATTGCAATGAACCTTAAGTACAGATGTATGTGTTTATGTATGGCAGTGTATGTATGTGTGTGAGAGAGACTGAGGGATCCCCAATAAGATATACTACAATGATAACCACAAAAATTGACTCAACTATACCAAAGATCTTTAAGATGCTAAAAGAATAGGCAATGGTGGGTCATTTCTATCTATTCTATTGATAGATAGATACTATCTATCAAAAGCAAAACACATAATACTTATTGATCTTTTTTATAGGATCAGTTAGATTTTGAATCATGCAAACACAAGTGGGGTCATGATTATATGTGTACTTTGAAGAGATCCCAAGAGCTACATTGTAGAAGGTGTAATCTTGAGGACTAGAATGCGAGCATCGGGTTAGGAGGTGGTTAGTGCTATTTGTAGAAGAAAAAAAAAGAATTTCTGGTGACATAGTGCATTAGCTATTAAACTTCTAAACTCAAGGTGAGTGGTTCAAATCCACCAAGCTATCTGTGGAGAAAGATTCCTCAATCTTCTCTCACAAAAACTAACCTCAGAAACCCTTGGGCAGATCACTACAAATCTGAATCAACATGAGGACAATGGCATGGATTTAGATACAAAAAAATAGCATTGTGGGCTTGGCTGAAGGTACTCAGAATGCAGAAAATAGCATGGGCTAGAGAGATATGTTTAGATTATGAAATTCAGTTAATTAAATACAGAAAATGAGAATAAAGGCACCTTTAAGCATCACTCTCAAATTCCAGCCTTGAAAAACACCACTTGTGGAGTAGCTTTTCAGAGAAAAATAGAGAAACAAGAATAGAAATGTTGTAGGGGTGTAAAGATCTGGAGTTCACATTTGAACATACTAAGTTTGTGATGCTTTTGTCAGATTTAAAATGATATTTCAATTAGGCAGCCAGATAGTTGGGTTTGGCTTGCACAAAGATGTCTGCAGTGATGTATGTCTGCAATTTGTATGTGCATCAGTGGTAATTTAATTTGTGATAATGACTAAGGTCACAGAAGAGGACCACTGAACTTGAGTAAAGAAACTAATGTGGAACTAGGCCTTGGGTAGGTTCATTATTTCATTTTTGTTGTTTTGTACCTTTTAAATTGGAACTGACCATATGATCTGTCAGTGGGTTTTCAGAGGTTGTAAATTGCATGGGAAGATATTTCCCATCTTTCTTCTGCAAAGCAGCTGACGGATTTAAATCATATGCCTTGAATTGACAATGCAATGCCTTACCACTGAGCCACTAGTACTGCCTCCAATATTTAATTTGTGAGCAAAAGAGACTGAGCCTTTAAATGGAGGCAGAGAACCAGTGAATTAGAAAGGTTGGAAGGAATTAAGGAAGTTGCTACATCACCTAAACTAGGAGAGAATTTGAAGAAGTGATAGCAATACTGATTGCTATTGACAGCAAATTGCCAAATGTTAATCTAATTTAACAACACCTATGACTTTGGTGACCTTAGGAGCTGTTTCAGTAATGAGATCAGAGCAAAAGGCAGATGCAGCAGATTGAGGAGTGAGTACAAAATGAGGAAATGCAGACAATTTACCACCATTAACAACACTTTCAAGCCAGTAAGCCCTTCACATGGGAAAAGTGACTACTGGATCAGAAACCCTAAATGAACCACCACCAAATAAGAAAAAGACTTATGTACAATGTTAAGACAAATTGAGTTGCGTATTTAATTATATGAAGTAAATTTTACATGTATCTTCTTTTGATTCTATTATTTGCTAAATTTGAGGAAACAACTCCAGTGATGTGATGGTTAAGTGTATGTCTAGTAAGTAAAAGACAAGTGGTTCAAATTAATCAATGGCATGAATGGGAGAAAAGATCTGGAAATATGATGATATAAACATTACATTCTAGGAAAGCCCTACGTTAGCTCTATTCTGTCATACAGGATGGCCGGGAGTCAGAATTTCATTGGAAGTACACTACAACAATAGGTAGATAGATGCTTGACAAATGGTATTTAGGGGTTAGTTTTTCTAAATTTTACCAGAACCAGGTACAAATTTATTCTTGGCTCTTTTTCATGACTGTTTTGTTTGTCCTACCTTTATTGACTGCATATATACCTGTCTCAAGCAGAGTTGAACATGCCATAATTCTTGTCTTTGAACCGATTATCTAGTTGGGAAGGCAGACTTAGAAAAAGACTATTCCAACTTAATAAACTTAGTACAGTACTGGAGTCAGAGAAGAAACTCATAGGGAAAAAGAAAGATCTCTTGAAGGAGGTAGTAGCACTGCATGCTGAGGTGAATTTAAGATTAACTGTTCTATGTGACAATCTCTAGTGGTAAGAAGTTGTGCTGCCAACTTAAAGGCTGGTAGTTAAAATCTACCAACTGCTCTGCAGGACAGAGAAAGGCAATCTCTTCCTATTGATTTGTACCCTCTGAAAGTCTGTTGGGGGATCAGTTATGAGTTAGCTCTGACTTTACAGCACCTAGTAACAACATGTGATAATCTAACTGCACCTTACAAGGAACCAACCCATAAAGACTGGGTGTCAGTGTTCATCATATGAAATGACTATGTAGGAACCAGGGAGCTCTGGTGGCCTAGTGACAAGAACCTGTGCTGCAATCCTGAAGGCACATGGTTTGAGGCCACCAGCTGCTCCATGTGAAAAAAGTGAGTAATCTCCTCCAGTGTCTCTAAAAACCCTCCAGAGGGTCAGCTATGGGCTCACTTGCACTCCTTTAATGAACTAACCATCACTAGTTGGCTCTGTGTCTTCTTAAAAAGATAGAGCAGTTAGGGATATATATGCATGTGTGTGTGTGTGTAAGCAGGAGTGGCATTCACTTCCTATAAAACATGTCTCCAGAAACTCTACGAACTTTGAGAGATGTTAATAGTTATGGAAAGGCTTCAGGCCTTTTGTTCATAGGGTTTCTAGGCAATCGACAACAACATATATACAAACAAAATATAATAAATATATGAAATTTATTTAGCATTTATTTTAATATTTATAATATATAATAAATAAATAAACAAAATATGTCTCTCGGGCTCCTTATCTCCATGGGTTTTCAGAATGACATATACCACTCTCCAAGGAAGCCACTGACAGATGGAAATCTATTTAACAACCAGAGAAAATGAATAGCTTGGCTCCAAGAGGGACAGCACAGACACAGAAATCTATTCTCAGAGATGTGTGTGTCAGTGAGACCCCATAACCCACATCTAGAAATATTTGTCTATTAATTAGGGCAGGTGGTTCCATCCCAGAAGGCTTTGCCTAGCAACTGTAACCAAGAGCATCGGCAACTTCAGTCCTGAGAAAGAACTTCGAATGTGAGAAATCACAGTAGCTGGTACAGTAGCAAGAGACTGAACCTAACCCTGAACACCATCTGTGCCTGTGTTTCTCCCTCACGCAGATCAGCACACTGAATTCAACAAGATACTCAAATCTGAACTCCCAACATTAATTCAAAACTGTTGGCTCGTTTCAGCTGACACATGATTATCCAAGGTTGGATAATATTAAATAATATTTGAGGGTCAAAGCAGGGTTCTTGGAACACAGAAAAAGATAATGAGATGTTTGGCATACTCTTGGTTTGCCTTCAACTTCACTCATTCATTGAACAAATGTTCCATTTTCTCATATTCTGGGAACACAATATTGAGTAAAACAGAGTATGTGCTATCAAAAACTTAAAATCTATAGATCAACAAAGTAATCTCAATGAAGTTATAAAATTGCCACAATGTCCCTGTTAGGTGCCCTTCAGTCAGCTCTGATGCACAGCAATCCCACAGACAACAAAACCAACCTGTGCCCCTGCCAGACCCTAGCCATGCTCACAGCTACTGCTCTGCTCAAGGCCATTGCTGCAGTCACTGTAACTACCCATCGCATCAGGGGCTTTTCTCTCCTCGGATTCTCTACCCTCACAGGTAAAATGTCAAGATAGTATTTCATTTTTCTTATATCCACAAACAGCATCAATGGTAGCAGCAGTCAAGATATCAAAAGATGTGTAGCACTGGGGGACAAATTACTGACAAGCACTTCTTTAAAGAGCAACTTTGTCAGTTTAAAGACTAAATTGCACTTGGCCCAAGCTATGTAATTTCTCATTGCTTCATCAGCGTCTAAAATTTGGACATTGACAAAATAAGACAGGAGAACTAGTGTCTTTGAATTTGGACATTGGTGAAAAGTATTGAATTTGTGGACTGCTAAAAAACAAACAAATGTGTCTTGGAGGAAGTAGAACCATGGTACTCCTTAGAAGGAAGAAGGACAGTGAGACTTTGTCTAATCTGCTTTATATATATTGTCAGGAGGGGCTAATCGATGTGTGTGTATCTATATATGTGTGTCCATACCTCCTTTCTGGCAGTTCGAATTCACCAACAGCTCTGTGGGAGAAAGATGAACACTCTCCTCCGGTATGGCTGATATTCTCCAAAAACTCTGTAGATGGTCAGCTCTGTGCCAGTTCCAAACTGACAGCAATGTTTTGATTTGCATGTGTGTTTAAGTCTGTCTGTTGTGTTATGTTAATATTTTTTCTATGAGTGCTATTAAAAAGCAGAACTATAGAGCTGCAGTTTCATCAAACTTTGTGATAGTGACATTTTGCCAGTGTGGAACTGAAATGATATCTTATTGTTTGAATTTTCATTTTCTGATCATCAGTCCTGCTGATTTAGTCATTAAACACTTAAGGCTAATTGTGAGATTTGTGGTTCTAATTTACACAGTAGATCTGCAGGAGAAAGACCAGATAATCCGAAGCCTATAAGGCAGCTCTGTTCTGTCACATGAAAGTAACTGTGATTAAAAAATGGACTCAATGGCACCTTACAACAAGAGATTGAGCTTCTGTTCATATTTCATTAGTCATTTGAGTTTCTTCTGCTCTATTACTATCCCTGTGCATTGTTCTTTTCAGTTGTTTCTCTATCACATTCTTTTTCTTGTTTTAAAGAAATTGCCCCACAAGTAGAGAACTAGTCATTTTGGGGAACAAGAGTTGAGTTGTGTTCACTTACTGTAGCCAGGGAGCACTGGTAAAGAGTTGGGTAAGGAGCTGCACTGCCAACCCAAAGCCACATGGTTTGAATCCACCGGCTGTTCTGCTGGAGAAGCTAAGGAGTCTACTTACCCACAATTTACTCTGTGAAAACTTGCTAGAAGGAGAGCTGTGAGTCGATTGTAACTTGATCATATACAACAAGAATGGATTGGAAGAGGGTTGCTTTATGATTGTTTACTTTCCCCTTCATGGTGTTGTTGTTGTTGTGTGTTGACTCATAGCAACTCTATGAAAAATAGACAAAAAGTCCTCACTGCCCTGTGGCATGCTAGTGATCTCTGCCATGCACAAGTTCATTGTTGCAATCACTGTGCCAATTCATCTCATTAAGGATCTTCTACTCTTTCAGAGATCCTTTACAATTTCCAGCAAAATGTGTTTTTCCAAAGGTCGGCCCCTCCTGACAATATATATAAAGCAGATTAGACAAAGTCTCACTGTCCTTCTTACTTCTAAGGAGTACCATGGTTGTACTTCCTCCAAGACACATTTGTTTGTTTGTTTGTGTGGTTTTTTTTTAATTTAGGTTGTTTATTTTTCATTTCAATGAACATCTACAGAGATTTTGGGATTCCATTCATTCATTGTTGCACCCTTCTCCCCGCACA
>NW_006400967.1:11316-12360 GCF_000299155.1 Elephantulus edwardii | reverse complement strand
ACTTTGCTGAATTGGTCAACTATGTCCAATAGTTTTCTTGCTGAGTCTTTAGGGTTTTCTAAGTATACTATCATGTCATCCACATAGATAACTTTACCTCCTCTTTGCCAATTTGGATACCCTCTTATGTCTTTCTCTTGTCTTATTGCTATTGCTAAGACTTCCAATACAATATTGAATAAGAAAGGTGATAATGGGCATCCTTGCCTAGTTCCTGTTCTTAAAGGGATTGCCTTTAACCTCTCTCTATTGAGAACAATGTTGGCTCTCAGGTTTTCATAAATACTTTTTACTATATTGAAGAAATTCTCTTCTATTCCTTTTTTATTTATTTTTTTTTTAGTGTTTTAATCAGAAAAGGGTGGGATTTTGTCAAAGGCCTTTTCTGCATCAATTTACAGGATCATGTGGTTCTTGTTCTTTGCTTTGTTAATATGATGGATTACATTAATTGTTTTTCTTATATTGAACCATCCTTGCATACCTGTTATGAATCCCACTTGGTCATGATGGATTATTTCTTTGATGTATTGTTGGATTTTATTGGTCAATATTTTATTCAGGATTTTTTCATCTATGTTCATAAGAGATAATTGGCCTTTAATTTTCTGTTTTGATGGTGTCCTTTCCTGGCTTTGGTATCCGGGATATGTTTGCTTCATAGAATGAGTCTGGGAGAATTCCATCTTTTTCTGGTTTCTGAAATTGTTTCTGTAGAATTGGTGACAGTTCTTCTCTGAATGTTTGATAAAATTCACTTGTAATACCATCCGGTCCATGGCTTTTTTTTTGGTTGGAAGTTGTTTTATTACCTTTTCAATTTCTTCTTTTGTAATGGGTTCAGATGTTCCGTTTGTGTCAGTTTAGGTAGGTTGTGTGTTTCTAAGTATTTGTCCATTTCCTTTAGGTTTTCATATTTGTTTGAGTATAGTTTTTCATAATATTCTAATGTTAGCTTTTTTAAATTTAATTTAGTTTATTTATTTTTTCATTTCAATGAACATCTACAGAGATTTTGGAATTCCATTCATTCATTGTTGCACC
>NW_006400967.1:9342-10801 GCF_000299155.1 Elephantulus edwardii | reverse complement strand
CAGCCTCATTCTACAACAGTGGCCCCATATAGCATTTGTCCCTTTGTGACTGAGATACCTCACTCAGCATAATGTCCTCCAGGGTCACCAATTTTGAATAATATTGCATGAGTTCCTTGTTTGTCAATGCAGCATAGTATTCCATTGTGCAAATATACCACAGCTTCTCTACCCATTCGTTTGTTGATGGGCATTTAGGTTGTTTCCAACTCGTTGCTATTGTAAACTCTAATGTTAGCTTTTTTATTTTAGTTGGTTCTATTGTGGTGTTGCCTGATTCTTCCCTTATTTGGATGATTTTTGTCTTCTCCTTCTTTTGTGAGTTTTGCTAATGGTTTGTCCATTTTATTGACCTTTTCAAAGAACCAACTCCTAGTTTTGTTGATAGTTTGAATTGTTTTTCGGTTTTCTATTTCATTTATCTCTGCTCTAATTTTTGTAATTCCAGTTTTTTTAGAGGGTGTCGGCTTTTCTGCTGTTCTTTTTCAATGTGTTGGAGATGTTGAGTTAGAGAGTCAATGGTCAGTTTTTCCTGCCTTTTGATGTGTTTGCTTATTGCTATAAATTGACTTTCTGATTACTGCTTTGGCTGTTTTCCAGAGGCTTTGGTAAGTAGTGTTTTCATTGTCATTAGTTTCAAGAAACTTTTTCATTTCATTTTTTATTTCTTCTTGTACCCAGTCATGTTCAAGCAAGTTGTTGTTCAGCTTCCAAATGTATGATTTTTTTCTCCTTTATTCTCTGGTTATTAATTTCTAATTTTGTGACATTGTGGTCTGAGAATATACTTTGTATCATTTCTATGTTTTTGAAATTGTTTATGCATGCCTTGTGACCTAGAATGTGATCTATTCTGGAGAACATTCCATGCAGATTGGAAAAGAAGGTATATTGTGCTTTTTTGGGGGGTACATTACCCTATAAATATCTGTGAGACTTAGTTGGTTTATTGTGTTTAGTTCTTGAGTGTCTTTGTTGAGATTCTTTTTGGTAGTTCTATTTTCTTGAAAGGGGTATAGTGAAGTATCCAAGTACTATAGTAGTGTTATTTCCTTTTTCAATTTTGTTAATGTATGTTTTATATCTTTTGCAGGTCTTTCATTTGGTGCATAGATATTCAATATTGTTATATCCTCTTGTTCTAGTGACCCTTTGAGCATTATGTAATGACCTTCTTTGTCCTTTGTGATGGTTTTTGCATTGGAATTTATTTTATCAGAGATTAGTATCGCTACTCCTGTTTTTGTTTTTGTTTTTTTGGTTGCCATTTGCTTGGTATATTTTTTCCCATCCTTTTATTTTTAGTCTTTCTTTATCTTCATTTTTCAGATGTGTCTCTTATCAACAACATATTGATGGATTTGGGTTTTTTATTCAATCTGCTACTCTTTTTCTCTTCAGTGGTGCATTTAAACCTTTCACGTTCAGTGTGATTATTGAGAGGAACAGTTTTATTGCT
>NW_006400967.1:6665-8162 GCF_000299155.1 Elephantulus edwardii | reverse complement strand
GCTGCTCTGTCGAGATGCCCAGGACCTCCCAGCTGCTTGAGTTAGCGGGACCAACGTGGTCATGTCAGACAGCAGTTTGTAGTACAAAGAAACTTAATCTTCAGTGTTAGACAACTTTTTCAGGGGAGGTTGATAAATCCTATAATTTGGTCTATGTTCGGCCCTTGGACCCCAAAATTCAAAGCTGGCAGGGGCCGCACAAACTTTGAGGGGGAGGGGCGGGTGGTAGATGGCAGGTCAAAGGTCCAGAGATATGTCCAAAACTGTGTCCAAAACCACTCCCTGTCTCTCTCTTGTGTGTGAGATCCTCACACTAACTCCGAAAATCTTGATTGTATTTTCTGTCTGATTCAGACTACATAATTACTAAAAATCCTCCATTTTTTCATTTTTAACTTTATTGGTTGGTGCACATCTTTCTTGTATGTATCCAAATATTATTCTATCACTTACAGCATTGTGTTTCAGGATGGATCTTAAAATGTTCTTTAATGTCATAAGTGTTAAAATATTCTTTAATATGATATGATTCTTCTTCAATTTGTCTTGCATAGTAGATCACAGTAAAAATAGAGTTGAATAAAAAGTTGCCAGTACCAGTTCACGTAAGCTCTCTACACTTCTAGGGTATCAATATTTAAGTGTTCCATTTCATTTTTTTACAACATCTAATTTTTGTAGAGTCGTATCTTATGGCCCAGTTATCAATGGATGTGTGCCGCTGTTTCACTTCATTTTGAGTTTTTCCACGTCAGGAAATGAAGAGTCTTCAGTGGGTGAAAGCTTTACTCTCTTCATATCACTAGGTGGCTCTTCCTTGAGGAGGCAGCTCTCCCCTCATTAGATTTCTAGTATCTCCCGACGTAAGGAGCTCATCTGCCAGTACTATACTGGATAGTGCTCCTGTGCTGTTTGGAGGGTCTTTGAGAACACATCACTCAGAAGGTCTGGCCAGTCCTGCTTCTTAGACTGCCTTAGCCTGGAAGATCTGCTGAAACCTGTCCACCATGGATGACCCTGCTGGTATTTGAAATACCAGGGGCATAGCTTCTAACATCACAACCACACCCAAAGCCACGATAGTATGACAGACAGGCACATGATAGACCGTCATGTCAAGTGTTAAATATAAACAGAATATAATATGCCCCACAACAAATCATGTTAGTCTTGGGCTACTATAAAGAACTTAATAATCTTTTTCTAGAAATTTTCATTTTTTAGCAGCTCAGGAAATATCAGAGACGCATTACCACTATTTTACTACATGTTGGAGGTGGATCTGTTGTTGATCTATATAATCTATTGTTTATCTATCTAAGTCTTTATATAAACAGGCCAGAAGAACTTAGCATTATATTCTTATCATATATATTTGTTTTTCAATTTAAACTAAATTTATTCCCTTTACTTTTGTAGATTATGGAAACTAGAAGAACTTTGAGAGATTCTGATACTGGATTAGAAAAAATGGCTGTTGGTCATCATATCTATGAT
>NW_006400967.1:2444-5695 GCF_000299155.1 Elephantulus edwardii | reverse complement strand
AGAACATAAAAGACGGTAAAAATTATTTCTTGAGTGGTGGTTCTTTAAAGAAAATTATGTAATTTTTATTTCTTTTGTCAGAAAGTTTGGATGAGAATCTAAACTCATCAAAGATAGAATAATTTTATATGAAATTTTAGGGGTTTTACAAAAATTTAAATTTGTATCAAAAACGAAGTAATATTTTAGAATTATAGGATTAGTAACTCCCTAGTAAACTGTGATTCAGAAGTTAGTCAGGAGTCAAAATCCTCCTAAGATAAAGTATTAAATACTTTAATATAGTTATCCTTATGAGTAACTGTACAAAGAGTCAAATATTTCACAGGTAAATATATTTATTAGTAGAGAAATGGTAAAAGAATGGGAGTGTTTATAGATGGCCTAATAGCTTCTTCCCTGACCACTCAAAAAAAAAAAAATTCAACACTTAAAAACATTTTTGGATACTATATAATATGTGTATAAAAAAAAATTCTTTATGTGACAACAATAAAAGAGCTCTGTTAGCCTAGTGGACAGAAAGCGATGCCACCAAGCCAAAGGTGGGTGATTTTAATCTGCGGCCCTAGGGCCTGGTTTTAATTGTTTTGGGGCAAACATTCTTCTAAGTGGTATAGCACTGGTCTGTCCATTTGCTGTACAGAGGTAACTCGTGGTTGCTGTGATTCTGAACACTGTGACACTGATGCATCAAATGCGATAATGGTTATCCATGGCAGACAGAGTTTGGTGGAGTTCCTTCATTAAAACAAGCTTGGAAGCAGGAGTGGCATCCACTTCCAAAATAGCTTGCCTCCCAAAACTCTATGAACATGGAAAACGACCAAAGTTATACCAGTGTTTAGGTCTTTCATTCATAGCGTTGGAGTGAGTCGTCTATAACTCGATGGTACTTTACAACAACATATGTTTTGAGAAAAATTTAATAATTTCGAAATTACATTTTGGAATAGCTGTGTACGATGTAGTGAAACCACAGATTATAGAAATTTTTTTAAACATACTTGGTACATATTCTAGAACTATACCATCTTATTTAGTTCTCTGGGAGAAAGGTTAAAAGTAATACCTGATTCCTGTTGAAGTTACACTTGAAAAAGAGAAAGGCCTCACCAGGCCTTAAAACAGAGCTCTGTTCTAGGCCGTAAGAGAGTGGAGGATTGCTGCAGAAGGTGGAAGGCTTCACAGAAGCAGCGGTAGCGATGCATCAAGTGGGTATCAAGGAAATCAGAAGCCTTTTGCAAGTTTCAAGTGCTAGTATTTTCTCTTTTAAATTACTATTTAAAAATTTTGACACTTTCCCCCATATTTTCTGTACATTACTTGGACTCATGACCCCAAATTAATTTTAGATATCTATCCCATTTTGACTAGTTTCTAAATTAACACCTTAAAAGTGTCACATTTGAACATAGACTCTAGGTCCCAGTTGTTGTGTATAGATGATTAGTAAATCAGTGGCCATAACAATGGCATTATCTCTAAAGCACTCCTGTCCAATAGAACTTTCTATGATGATGAAAATGTTATGGCTCCACGCTGGCCAGTAGAGTAGCCAATAGCCACATGGGATTACCGAGTTACACTTGAAATGTGACTCTGAGGAACTGCATTTTTTCTTTTAATTCATTTAAAGTCAGTAATAGAATAATAATAATAAAAGGCTGTCATTGTGGACGTGTAGCTTCAAATCCTTAGTTAAATCACTCAGTAAACCTTTGTTGTTTTCCTAAATGTTTGAACAGTGAAGCTGCCTTGTGTTTTCCACAGCTATTGAGGAACTTTTAAAAGAAAGCTCTGCATAAGTGGTAGTGGTTTGTTCTGGTTTGTAATACATACTCTGACCATTTTAGAGTTAATATTAATGTTCATGTGTATATTCCTCAGGGAGAAACCTCGCAAAAGTCCAGCTATTGAAAGTGGAAGAAAATCAAACGTTTTTGTGGATAAACTCAACATCAGAGGATCACCTGTAAAAATCAACAAAAAATAAATCACCATGCATTTAATTTGTTTAGTTTTGATTGTTTTAACTGAAAAAGTAATGGTGCTGGGTAATAGAAGCAAGACCAATCTCTTGTTTTTAAATCAATGCTGTACTTTTTCAACTTCCTGTTGCTGTCTGAATGTTCTTAGATGCTATCTTATCCCTTCCTTAGCATTAAGTCTTGGATTGTCAACAATGTGAATAAATCGTTAACTATTCTGTCAAAATTATTACTTTAAAATATACTGATTTTTAAAACTCAGATGCCTTTCTTTGATTTCTCGGTTATTTTGCTTTGGATCTTCTAAAGTTCTAAAGATTGAGATGGCAAACACACACATGAAGAAATGCTCAAAATGCCTGGCTCTCAAAGAGATGCAAATAAAAACAAGTATGAGGTATCATCTCACCTCAGTAACAGTAGCAAAGTTCAGCAGAGCAGCAAACACATGAAATGCTGGTGAGGTTGTGGAGAGATTGGAACCCTTAATGCTGGTGGGTGTGTAAAATGGTTCAACCATTATGGAAGGCAGTTGGCATTTTCTTAAAAATTTAAAAATAGAAATACCATTTGACCCAGCAATTTCACTATGAGGAATATACCCCAAAGAAACCAGAGCTACCACCCAGATATATGCACACCCGTGTTTATTATAAAGGCACACACATAAAAAAGGAAGAAAGAAGAAAAGTCAATTTTCTAACTCAACACCTTCATTACATAGAAAAAGAACAGCAATCTAATCTTACAGCTTCTAGAAGAAAGGGAATTATAAGGACAAAAGTTGAAATTAATGTGATAGAAAACAGAAAAACAACCAAAACCATCAATAAGACCAGGAGCTAAATTTTCCAAAGGGTCAGTAAAATTGTCAAACCACTGGCAAACTTAACAACAAAAAAAAGAGAGAGAGAAAGAGAAGACACAGATGACTCAATTAAGAAAAGGTAGAGGTGACACTACAACAGAACCAAATGAAATTAAATTGATAGTATTGGAAATTTATGAAAATATATACTCTGATAAATTGAAAAAACAAGAGGTAAGATGGATCTTGGCCGGAAGCAGGGAGTACCAGAGGAATGTCTACCTGTGCATTATTGATAATACAAAGGTGTTTGACTATGTGGACCATACAAACTGTGGCTGACTCTAAGAAGAATGGGAATCCCAGAACACTTGATCGTGCTAATGCGAAACCTATACTTGAACCAAGAGGCAGTCATCAGAACAGAGCAAGGAAACACTGCATGGTTCAAA
>NW_006400967.1:0-426 GCF_000299155.1 Elephantulus edwardii | reverse complement strand
TTCCATAAATGGTTTTGGTAAGAGGAATGTTGTAAATCTGGATACATTTCCACTATTCCTCCTCCATGCCACAATATAGTGTTATTAGCTTGAGCAGTTATAAATCCATTGCCATCCTTACTCTAACAATTCTTTTTTAAAAAAATTTAAATTTGTTATTAATTTCAGTAAAAATTTACAGAGGCTTTGGATTTCCATTCATTCATTGTTGTAGATTTTTCCCCTCCCAAGGCTCCCCCCCAACCCAGAACACTACCCTCTTGGAAAACTAAAAGATTCTTTCATTGTTTTACAAACCCTCCCCCAGGTCCACTCCACCATGTAGCCATCGCTCTAGACTCCTGTCATGACAGAAATACCGAGTCACATATCTCTTTTAAGCAGTTTTCTCCCTCCTCTGTTTCAGTGCAGTATACATTATTGAAC
>NW_006400966.1:4282-13049 GCF_000299155.1 Elephantulus edwardii | reverse complement strand
AGTGTTCAGATTTAGAGGAGTATCTGACAGACAAGCAATTTGTGAAGCAGTGAAAGATAAATCCCTTATTGTGGAGTTAAGCATTAGTTACAGTGTTGACCCCACCCCTAGCCCAGAGCCTTGACCCACTTACTTTCCAGGATAAAGTCTCATCTAGTTTCACATCAATTTTCCAGTTTAGTCACGGCTGCTGCTGTCATCCTGAAGCATGTCCTACATTTCACTGGGTTGAGGGAGGTCTATCTTCTCTGGCTGGTGGAAGAATTCTTTCCTCTTCTTGTGGGAGGAGATTCCTTTCTTCTCTACAGCTAACGGTGTTCAATTTCTTGGCAGACTAGCCAATTCTCTTGTAGATTGTTGGGACTGGTCCATCCCCTTGTGGAATAGTAGATAAACAATCCCTCTGTGAATTAGCCAACATGCCTCACTCACATAGTCCCATAACTCCACATAGCCAGTCATCCATGCTGGAAAAGCCATTTGGAGAGACAAACTTATACATAGACCAGAAAGTAGTCTTTTAACCCAATGAAAATTAGGAAAAGTGTGTGTTAGGGTTGTATCATTTCATCATATCTGTTCAATATGTCTGTATGTTGCTAGTAAGTGCTGTCAAATTGAGTATGACTCAGTGATCTTATGAACAGCAGATCTGAACCCTCTCTTGTCCTGAGCCATCCTCATAATTTCTGAGAAAAGCTGTACTATAGAACGAAGATTAAGGAATCAAGATTAGAGAAAGACTCTCGGCAACCTATGAGATGTAGATGAAACAGTAACCTTGGTTGTGGAACGTGAAGATTTTAAACACTCACAGAAGAAAGTCAGAGACTACATCCTTTAATAAGGGTTAAAAAAATCTCAACATCAAGAAAACAAAACCCCTCACCACTAGACCACCAGACAACATCATGATAAATTGAAAAAAGATTTAATTTTTTAAAAAATAATTTTAATGAGCATTTACAGAGATTTTGGATTTCCATCCATGGGCGGGGAGAGAAAAGATTTAATTTAACAATTTCATTTTACTTAGATCCATAATCACCACTCTCCTCTATGGGAGAAGCTGTCAAGAAATCAATTGATGTTTTGCATTGGAAAAATATAAATCTAATGGAAATTACCTCTTTAAAGTGCTAAGAATAAGGATACCAGTCTAAAGATTAAGGTGTGCCTGGCCTAAGTCATAGCATTTTCTTTTTGTCTTTATATTTTCCTTGCATTTTTTTAATTGGTTTTAATTCAATCATTCATATAACTTTATTCAAATAACATCAGTTATAGTTGAACAAAGTTATTTATTACAACTTCTCATCATATTCTCACCATAAATTGCCTTTCCCTTCACTCAATTTTCAATCTATTCATATGCTTGTATGAGAAGAAATGTGCTATCAGGATTGGAGGAAAACTCATCAACAACCTACATTATTCAGATGACACAACTTTGCTTGCTGAAACTGAAGAAGACCTGAAGCCCTTGTTACAGAAGGTCAAGAACAGTAGTCTTCAATATGGATTGAAGCTCAACACCAAGAAGACAAAGATTCTCACCAATGGGCCAATTGGCAGCACCGTAATAGATGGAGAAGAGATTGAGGTTCTTTACAGTTAAAGTTTCCTCATCTCCAGAATTAACATGTTAACACCAGCAATCAGAAAATCAAAAGACGGTTTGCTTTGGGAAAATCTGCTGGCAGGGATTTCTCCAGAGTACTGAAAAGCAACGAATGATGTCAGTCTAGAGACTAAATTGCACCTAATCCAGGCATGGTCTTCACAATTACTTGCTATGTGTCAGAAAACTGGGGGTGGGGGGAGAGAGAGCTGGACAATGACTAAGGATGATGGAAGAAGAATCGATGCATTAGAATTATGGTTCTGGAGAAGAGTCTTGAACATACCAAAGACCATCAAGAAAACAAATCAGTCTTGGAGAGGGTGAAACCAATTTTCTCCTTGGAGGGTAGGATTTTGAAGTTCCATTTCACATACTTTGGGCATGTGGCCTGAGACCAGTCCTTGAAGAAGGAAATCATGGTTGGCAGGATGGAGGCACAGTGAAGGGGAGGAAGACCCAGGGTGAGATGGATTGATACAGTAACTGGGGCAGTGGGAGATATTGTGTTGAAATTAATGAGACGGGCTCAGGACAGGGCAGTCTTCAGAGCTGCTGTGCATAGGGTCATTATAGGTAGCAGGCGGCTCGACAGTACATAACAACAAGAAGAAGAACAAGAACAACATATGCTTGTGAAAGCTGGACAATGAGTAAGAAAGAGCGAAGAAAAATTGATGGCTTTGAATTGTAGTGTTGGTGAGAATAGTTAATGTCCCATAAACTGTCAAAAGAATAAGCAAACAATTTGCAGCCAGGGCAGTCCTTAAGGGAGAAATGGTGAAACTATCTTACATAACTTTGGGCAGATTCCAGTCCTTTAAAAGAGCATCATGTTTGGAAAAGTGAAAGGAGGCATTTAATGATATGGATATTACAGTAACTGCAACAAAAGGCTTAATTAAGCACAGCTAATATTGTGACTCGATGGCACATAACAACAACAACAATATTGTGAAAATTCTAGAAATCTCCAGCATAGTAGATCATATGATTTTCTGACTCAAAATGCCCTACTTTGGACATGTTGCAAGGAGGGACCAGTCCATGAAGAGGGATATCATGCTTGGGAGGGTGGAGGGATGGTGCAGGAGGGGAAACCCTTGATGAGATGGATTGATTCAGTGACTAGGATAATGGGGGTAGGTGTGTCAGAGACAATGAGATTGGCACAGGATAGAGCAGGGTTTAGGGCTGTTGTACATAGGGTTGCTGTAAATCGTAGGCAACTTGACAGCACACAACAACAACAACAACATTGTGAAGTTGATGCTGGGTGGGGCAAAGTTTTGAGCTGTTGTTCACAGCATCATCATTCATTTAGTCAGCATTTAACAATAACAACCTAGATAATATATATAATTCAAGAGATTTTTTTAAAAAAACAATATTTGGCTTTATGCATAATTTGAATAAAAGGTAAAGCCATATTTTGTAATATAATAATGGATTTAATATTTAACAAAATAGTATCAGAAGAATTATAGGACTACTAATAGCTTCCAAATACTTGGACCTGTACATAAAATTGCTGTGAATTATTGGACATATGATCTAAAGTGTTGCTTTGACAACTCAAAAGCTGCTAGCAATCCTATTATTGAGAACATTATACTATGAATTAGCTATCATTTCTTGAGAAAAGAGCTAAATGAAGCTAACACGATATTTTATTGATTCACATGGTAGTTACACTTCTAGATAATGCAGAATAAACACAAGGCAAAAATTGTATCATGTTTTTATGTAAATCTGAGAAAGGTTCTCAGTTCATTTAATTACAAGCAGTTGTGTGGGTTCCCCCCCCCCATTTTTTGTGTTTTATTTTTCCTTGTAGGAATGTCTAGGATAATATTTGAAGCTTTTCAGCTATCCCTGGGTGAAGCAATCGGTAAAGTGCTCCATTATTAAACTAATCCACCCAGAAGTTCCTTGGTAACAAAGCTTGGTGGTCTACAACATAGCCATTGGACAACTTATGGAGCAGTTCTATTCTGAACTGACACATAGAGTCAGAGGGAGCAAAACCCGGCCTGACAGGAATTGGCTTAAGGTTGTGGGACAATTTTTCTTGTACAAACTAACATGAGCATCGCAGGAACCACTAGAGTCCCAGTTGGCATGCATATCCCTTCAGTGTGACTCCTGTGTGGAGATGGAAGGTCAATGGGGAAGGGAAAGGAAGAATTTTTAGCCACCTCCTTTATGCTCCAGATGTCCACTGAAGCCTCACAGTGGTAAGTGGCACACTGCATCATTGAACTTGAGCATGTCTTGTTGTATTCCTGGGTTTTGCCTACTGCACTTCATGCTTTCTGACTTAATTAGGGAAGGTTAAGATCAGAGTCATGGTTTCTTTGATTTCTGGGGTCTCCTCTGCCATCTTTTCTGTTTATCCTCACTAATTTGAGGAGTGACACAAGACAGTACCTTGTGAACAAGGCCTCTCCATTTAGCTCAAGGGTCACAGCAGGGCCTCCACGTGGTCTTTGCTGAATTAATCGCTTCTATTTTGAGCACTGTGATTGAGGGGCTGGAGTATCAGCCTCTTGTAGCTCCTTTGAAGGCACATGGTCATGGTGGGCAAGTTTAGCTTTTATGGTTTGACAGCCTGGTAATTGGTAATTAGTTGGGTGAGACCACATCTTAACAGTTACAAAGACCAGTTGGTGGAGGGAGATTTCTCTGTGAAGTCATATAAATCTCCCTTCATTTGTGTTTCCTTTCTAAGACTCTCTCTTTCCATATGCACCTTTTAAAATAAGAGACAGAGGGTGAAGAAAAGAATTATCAACCCAGATTGTGTTAGATTTCACTTTCCACGGCAACTGTAAATAATTTACCACTTTAGCTCACAGCTAGCTCACTGCCTATTACCGTGAATTATTTACAGAAGAAATTCTGACTTGAGAAACCAAGATAATGGTGCAAGTTATTTATGCAAAGGGAATGCTAGCATCCTCAGACTTCACTCTGGCCTTCCTCACCCCCCAACTGCATTCCTCAGTACTTGCCCAGTTCTTGGGAAGCATGAACCACGTTGGTTTACACAGTTGATCTTCCATAACAAAGTAAGAGGTTACTGATCTGCTGAGCAGAGAGATAGAACACTAGTTCAGAGGTTTGTTGTTAAGTGCTAGCATGCTGACTATGACTTATGGCAACCCTACGAACAACAGACCTAACCCTTGCCCTATCCTTCACTGTTACCACAATTCTGCCGTGCTTCATTCTGTTGTTGCAGTCACTGTGATGATTCACTTGTTGAAGGTCTTCCTATCTTTCTCTGAACCTCCACATATCCTCGCTTGATGTCTTTTTCCAAGGAATCGCCCCTCCTTACAGCAGGCTCAGAGTTTATGAGGCCAAGCTTCATCACATTTGTCTCCAAGGAGCACCCTCGTTGCACTTACTTCAAGATGATCTGTTTGCTATTTTCATAGTCTGTGGGATATGGTATAACTTTTATCATTACGACTTGACAGAACTTAACAACAGCAACAACAACAAAGAGAGAAAGCTCTGTTGGACTAGTAGATGGAAAGTTATGCTACCAGGCCAAAGGTGGGTGATTTTAATCTGCCACCCTCAGGTCTACTTTGAAATTGTTTTGGTCAAATATTCTTCTATGTGGTATAGCACTGGTGTGTTTGTTTGCTGTACAGAGGTAACTCGTGGTTGCTGTGATGATAAACACTGTGACAATGATGTGTCAAATGTGACAATGGTTACCCCTGGTGGACAGTGTTTGGTGGAGCTCCCCAATGAAAAAAAAAAAGACTGAAAGCAGCAGTGGCATCCACTTCTAAAATAGCTTGCCTCTGGAAACTCTATGAATGTGGAGAAACTGTGAGAGTTATACAAGTTTTCAGATCTTTCATTCATAGGACCACTATAAGTCATCAATGACTCAATGGCACTTAACAACAACAACAACAACAACAGCAACATGGGATATGGTGAGGTTGGTTCAGGACAGGTTCACAGGATCACTATAGCTTGTATCCAATGGCACTTTACAACAGTTGCTTAAAAGTCGGTGAAAAGTGACCACAGGGAAAGGTCTAGGTAAAAGTTTGAGGATTGCCTAAGAGCCATTATTTTGGAGTTTTTTCCAGTCTTGGAAGCAGGGGTGACACCTACTTCCTAAACAACAAGATTCTGGAAGCTGTGAGCTTTGATAAATGATGATAGTCATAGAAAGGCTTCAGGCCTTTTGTTCATAGATAGGGTCACTATGAGTCATGCTTGACTCGACGGCAATAATCAAAAACAACAACATGGCATATTGAATACTGTTCACCAGCAACACAATTCAAAATTACCCATTCTTCTTTGGTTATCCTTATTCATTTTCCAACTTTCAGATGCATATTCAACAATCGAGAATACTGTGGTTTAGATCAAATACATTCTGTGCTTGAAATAGACAACCTTTGCTTTAACACTGTAAAGATGTCTTTGATAGCAAATTTCCCCAATGCAATACATATTTTGATTTCTTAACTGCTGGTACCAGGAGTGTTGATTGCTCCTCAGTACTTTGGAGGGGTCCCTGACAGCTGACTTGCTCAATGCAATACCTCTCCAGAGCTCCTGACTGTTGATACTGAGTGTGTCGAGTGTGGACCCAAGGAAAACGAAATCACTGACAACTTCAATCTTTTCTCCATCTATCATGATGTTACCTACCTATTGGTCCAGTGGTGAGGATTTTTGTCTTCTTGATGTTGAGATGGAATCCATATCGTAGTTTCTGATCTTCTGCAACCAATGCTTCAAGTTTTCACTTTTAGTAAGCAAGGTTGTCTCATTTGTATAACATAGATTGTTGGTGAATCTTCCTCCAAATCTGAAGCAAAATTCTTCTTCATAGAGTCCAGCTTCTGGAATTTTTTTCTCGCTGGACTGATTAAGTAGGTATGGAGAAAGGATATGATCCTGATGCACATTTTTCCTTATTTTAAATAATTCAGTGTTTCCTTGTTCTCTTTGGGCAATAGTTTCTTGGTCTAGGTCTGGGGTTCATATGAGCACAATTATGGGTTCTGGAAGTCTTGTTCTTCTCAAAGTTAGTCATAGTTTGTTGTGATCTGCTTTTGCATAGGCAATAAAACACAACGAGATATTCTTCTGGTATACTCTGTTTTTATACAGGATCCATCTGACATCAGCAATGATATCCCTGTACCGAATGTTCAACACTAATGTGCTTTTTATTTCAATATAGATAACACTCAGAAAATAAAAAAAAGACCACAGAACTATCTGCAAGCTCTGTTCATGGACTTGTATTGCTACTCACAATAAAAAGAAAAGTTTAATCATTTAGAAACTAGTTCTTGAGATTTCTCAGAGTTTTAAAGGTATGCTCTGTCTCACATACTTTGGGCATGTGGCCAGGAGGGCCTGATCCTTGGAGAATGACATCATGCTTAGAAGAGTGGAGGGACAGAGCAGGAGAGGAAGATCCCAGATGAGATGGATTAATTCAGTAACTGGAGTAATAGGGGTGAGTGTGTTGGAGTCAGTAAGAGTAACTCAGGACAGGGCAGACTTCAAAGCTATTGTACATAGGGTCATTATGCATTGCAGGTGACTCGATGTACATGAAAACAGCACAACAACAACAGCAACAACAACCTATCTTAGTTTGTTAGTTTTGCTGTAAGAGGAAAGCTACAAGAGGTTGGCATTAAGAAAGTGACATTCATTTTTTTCACAGTTAAGGAGTCTCTTGTTGTTATTTGCCTTCAAGTCAAGCATGACTCATAACGACACTATGAATGTCTGAAGCCCCTCTACAACTATCAACATTTATCAAGGTTCATAGAGTTTACGGAGGCATGCTATTTAGGAAATGGATGCCACTCCTGCTTCCAGACCTGTCATAGTAAGTTATTGTTGTGTGCCATTGAATTGCCTGTGATGTACAACAGCTCTGAACCCTTCCCTGTTCTGAGCCAGTCTCACTAATCTTGACACACCAGCCGTTATTGCCCCAGTTACTATATCAATCCATCTCATCTGGGGTCTTCCTCTACTGTGCTGTCTGTCCACCCTTCCAAGCATAATGTCCTTCTCCAAGGACCAGTCTCTCCTGGCCATGTACCCAAAGTAAGTGAGGTAGAGCATCAAAATCCTAGCTGCCAAGGAGAAACTTGGTTTCACCCTCTCCAAGACAGACCTATTTGTTTTCTTGACAGTACATGATATATTCAAGACTCTTCCCCAGAACCATAACTCCAAGGCATCTATTCTTCTGTCATCCTTAGTCGTCCAACTCTTTGAAGCATAACAAGTAATTGAGAAGACCATGGCCTGGATTAGGTGCACCTTTGTATCTAGACTGACATTGTTGCTCTTCAGCACTCTGGAGAGGCCCATGACAGCAGATTTTCCCAATGTAATTCATCTTTTGGTTTCCTGAGTGCTGGTGCTAAGAGTGTTGATTGTGGAGCTGAGCAAGCTGTAATTGCTAACAACCTCAATCTCTTCTCCATCTCTCATGGTGCTGCCAATTGTCCCAGTGGTGAGAATCTTTGTCTTCTTGATATTGAGCTTCCATCTATATTGAAGACTATAGTCCTTGACCTTTTGCAGCAAGTGCTTCAGGTATTCTTCAGTTCTTAGCAAGCAAGGTTGTGTCATCTGAATATTGTAGATTGTTAATGAGTCTTCCTTCAATTTTGATGCCACATTTCTCCTCATAACGTCCTGCTTCCCTAATGATCTGTTCTGCATAAATATTGAAAAGATATGGAGACAGGATGCACTAGAAATCTGAATTCAGGACACTGGCTCTCTGAGAATGCTCTATCTCTGTGACTCCTGAGAGTAGATCCTTAGACCATTAGTGATGGTCTTGTGGTATCTTCTCCAGGTGCTTCATGTCTTGCTGTCTGTTCTGCTCCTTATATGTCTAAAGTGTTGGGTTTAAAATACACTCTACACAGATGTGGTTTATTTATTTTTTACTTTTATTGTATTGTTTTTATGTGTACCGTCAAATCAGATCTGACTGGTTCAGGAGGAGATTGCCCCCTCCTTCTCCAGCAGAGCATCTGGTGGATTTGAATTGCTTACCTCTGGGATTGCAGTGCAGTGTCTTGCCACTAGGCCACCAGAGCTCCCTCACAGATGTGT
>NW_006400966.1:0-4182 GCF_000299155.1 Elephantulus edwardii | reverse complement strand
CTTTGTGTTTTATACAATCATTCATATACATTATATTTTGTGTAATTAATTATCATTGCTCTACTTATTACCACCCTATCTTTTCAACTCCCTGTTGGAATTTCCCAGTACTTCAAACTCCATCCACCCATTAACCTCTGCTATCCCAGTGACTTTTTCCCCCTTTTCGTTTTCCTGCCCCCTTTTTTCCCTTCCCATTTTGATACCACCTCACTCCAGCATCTGTGGAAAATGTTTACAGAACAGCAAAAAATAAATAGTGGAGAGTATGTGGAAAGATTGGAACTCTTATGCCCTGGTGATAGGACTGTAAAATGGTACAACAGCTATGAAAGACATTTTGGCATTTCCTCAAAAAGCTTAACATCGAAATCTCATATTACCCAGCTATTCCACTGCTAGAAATGTCTCCAAAGAAATAAAAACTGAGGCACAAATGGACATTTGTACACCTATGTTCATAGCTGTTATTCACAATAGCAAGAAAATGGAAACAACCCAGTTGCTCAACAAGCAAATGGATTGAGAAATTGTGCTACATTCACACAATGGAATACTGTGCAGCATGAAGGACCAATGTCTTTGTAAAGTACTATGTAATTTGAGAGAGACTAGAGAGCATTAGGATGGGTGAAATATCCTAGTCACATAATAATAAATACTGTATACGGCCACTATTGCAAAAGTAGGACAACTGAATAAGACATGTATAAATATCTATAACATTTTTTTGTTCAAACACACATGTAAATTATCATAAAAGGATTATGAATGACATTGGCCATGACATGTACCTAAATACAAAAATAACTCATTTTATTGCACTTTGCTTTATTGTGCTTTACAGGTGTAGCTTTTTTGACATTTGTGATTTTTTTTTTTTAACTGATTGATGTGACAAGCAATCTAGCATCTTACAAGTCTATCAGCACTAATTTTCTCTAAAAGTCTGTGTCCACCATGTGTCTCTGAGTCACTTTTAGGTAATTATCACAAAAATCTTCTGTAATGCAATTCTACACTTAATAGACTGAGCATCAAAATTCAAACTCATCTTTCCAGAAAGCAGAAAGTACCAGAAGAATGTCTATCTATAAAAGACAAACTTGACAAATTAGAGGGTACTACAAGCAGAAAACAGGAGGATCTAAAAAAAAAAAAAACCAGTGCAGACCAATGCAGAGAAAACAAACAAGGCATTAGCTGCACGGGAAAAACAAGAAACCACTATCCAAAATATAAGGTCCAATGTTTCAGAGGCTGTCAACATGATGGAGGGACATATGAGCAGAGTTGAAGAGATGGAACACAGAACCAGTGATTTGAAGACAAAATCGTCACCACTGATCTGCTAGAGCAAAAAGCAGACTCAAAAAAGAAGGAAAAAGATGAAAACCTAAGAATAATATGGGACACCATCAAGAAAAAGAACATGTGCATCCTTGGAATCCCAGAAAAGGAAGAAGCAAATAAGGGCACTGAAAAAATTGTAGAATTAAAAGAAGAAAACTTCCCAGGCATAATGAAGAACAAGAGAATATATATTCAAGAAGCTCAGCAAACACCGTATAGAATAGACCTCAAGAGAAAAACATCAAGGCATATCATAGTTAAATTTACCAGAACCAAAGATAAGGAGAGAATCCTGAAAGCATCAAAGGAGAAACAAAGAGTAAGCTGTAAGGGAGAACAGATAAGATTACGTGCCAATTACTCAGCAGAAACCAGGCAAGCAAGAGAGTGGAAGGGCATATATCAAACACTCAAAGAACACAACTGTCAACCAAGAATACTGTACCCAGCAAAATTATCCATCAAATATGAAGGAGAGATCAAGATATTCCCAGAAAAGCAGAACCTAAGAGAGTGTAAAAACAAGACCAGCATTGCAAGAAAGACTCAAAGATGTCCTTTTTACAGACATACCACAGAAAGCTGCATGGTCCAAAATAACTAGCAAAAACACCAAAAAGAACTCAACACAATAATAGCAATAAAACCTTGCCTCTCAATAATCACACTGCATATGAATGGTTTAAATGAACTGCTGAAGAGAAAAAGAGTAGCAGATTGGATAAAAACCCAAAATCCATCAATATGTTGTCTATGAGATACACACCTGACAAATGAAGATAAAGAAAGACTAAAAGTAGAAGTGTGGAGGGAAATATGTCAGAAAAAAGCAGGAGTAGCAATGTTAATCTCTGATGAAATAAATGTCAGTGTAAAAACCATCACAAAGGACAAGGAAGGTAACTACATAATGCTGAAAGTGTCAATAGAACAAGAGGGCATAACAATAATAAATATCTATGCACCAAATGGAAGACCTGCAAAATACATAAAACAAACATTAACAAAACTGAAAAATGAAATCGACAACACTACTATAGTGCTGGGAGACCTCAATACACCCCTCTCAAGAAAAATAGAACTACCAGAAAAAAAACTCAATAGAGATACTGAAGAATTAAACCACACAATAAGCCAACTTGACCTTATAGACATTTATAGGCTAATGTACCCCCAAATAGCTCAGTATACCTTCTTCTCCAATGTGCATGGAATGTTCTCCGGAATAGAATACATTCTAAGTCACAAGGCAAACATCAATAAATTAAAAAACATAGAAATAACACAAAGCATCTTTTCAGACCATAATGCTACAAAATTATAAATTAATAAGAAGAAGATAAAGGAAAAAAACCCATACATTTGGAAGCTGAACAATTCATTGCTTGAACATGACTCGGTACTAGAAGAAATAAAAAATGAAGTTAAAAAGTTTCTTGAAACAAATGACAATGAAAACACCACTTACAAAAACCTCTGGGAAACAGCTAAAGCAGTAATCAGAGGTCAATTTATAGCAATAAGCAAACACATCAAAAGACAGGAAAAACAGACTATTGACTCTCTAACCCAATATCTCCACCAAATTGAAAAAGAACAACAAGAAAACCCCACACCCTGTAAAAAACAGAAATTATAAAAATTAGAGCCAAAATAAGTGAAATAGAAAACCGAAAAACAATTGAAACTATCAATAAAACTAGGAGTTGGTTGTTTGAAAAGGTCAATAAAATTGACAAACCACTAGAAAAACTCACAAAAGAAAAGAAAGAGAAGACACAAATAATCCTAATAAGAGATGAATCAGGCAACACCACAACAGAGCCAACTAAAATAAAAAAGCAAACATTACAGTATTATGAAAAACTACACTCAAATATTAAAACCTAGAGGAAATGGACAAATACTTAGAAATGCACAACTTACCTAAACTGACACAAACCAAATTGAACATCTAAACAGACCCATTAAAAAGAAGAAATTGAAAAGGTAATAAATACAAAAACTTCCAACCAAAAAAGCCCTGGACCAGATGGTTTTACAAGTGATTTTTATCAAACATTCAGAGAAGAACTGTCACCAATTCTACATATACTATTTTAGAAAATAGAAAAAGATGGAATTCTCCCAGACTCATTCTATGAAGCAAACATATCCTTGATACCAAAGCCAGAAAAGGACATTACCCAAATAAAAAACTATAGGCCAATATCTCTCATGAACATAGATGCAAAAATCCTGAATAAAATACTGGCCAATAGAATCCAATGATACATCAAGGAAATAATTCACCATGACCAAGTGGGATTCATAACAGGTATGCAAGGATGGTTCAATATAAGGAAAACAATTAATGTAATTCATCACATTAACAAAGCAAAGAACAAGAACCGCATGATCCTATCAATCAATGCAGAAGAGACCTTTGACAAAATCCAAAACCCTTTCCTGATTAAAACACTCAAGAAAATAGAATTAGAGAAGGATTTCTTCAACATAGTAAAAAGTATTTATGCAAACCCGAGAGCCAACATTGTTCCCAATGGAGAGAGGTTAAAGGCAGGAACTAGACAAGGATGCCCACTATCACCTCTCTTATTCAATATTGGAAGTCTTAGTGTTAGCAATAAGACAAGAGAAGGGAATAAAAGGTATTCTAATTGGCAAAGAGGAGGTAAAATTATCTCTCTATGCAGATGATATGATAGTATACTTAGAAAACCCTAAAGACTCAGCAAGAAAACTATTGGACACAGTGGACCAATTCAGCAAAGTGCAGGATACAAGATCAACATACAAAAATCAGTTGGATTTCTCTACAATGACAAA
>NW_006400965.1:11653-12135 GCF_000299155.1 Elephantulus edwardii | reverse complement strand
TTTTCACAGCTAATATTGAGCTTCTCCAGCGAGTCTTTTCACAAAAGCACTCTATTTGATTCCTAAACATACCATGAGATGAAATTCATGTGGATAGCCTTTGTTTGTATTTCTTATAAAAGGTATTTGCAATGAATAAATCTTTGAATGTGCAGAATTCTATCATTCTATTTCCAGCCTCATTTCTCTTACCGAGTCCATGTTTTCCAGCTACTGATCTTTATTCCCTAGGATTTATTTCTTTATCAAATGTCAGTTGTCCATTTCTAGGTTCTCTATTCTGTTCTACTGATCTATGTGCCTGTCATTGTACCAGGACCATGTAGTTTTGGTTACTGCCACTATGTAGTGGAGTTTTGGGGGGATTTTGGTTTGGGTTTTGTTGTTTTTTTTTTTTTTCTGTGTACTGTCAAATCAGATCAGACTGGCACTAGAGGAGATTGTCCCTCCGTCTCCAGCAGAACATCTGGTAGATTTGAATC
>NW_006400965.1:6821-7727 GCF_000299155.1 Elephantulus edwardii | reverse complement strand
GCTATAAAAGCCTCTCTATAGAATTTGTTGTCACACAAATATAATGACGTGTTAATAGATTTGAAAGGCTCAAAGTCAATGTTGACTTTCTTTGCCTTTCCTTCTTCTATTAAAATTGTTCCACAGTAAACAACCAGACTGTTTGGAGGTACTTTGTTGTAAAGTTTGAGTCTTTGTTGTACAGATATAATGGCTCTCAAGATTGAAAGGTGGTTGACTCATGATTTAATTTTAGATGCACTCCCAAACTCATCTGCTAACATTTTTGCCACTCATGATATCTGGTCTTTGGAAGAATGATCAGTGATACCATGCTTGTGCCATTACTCAATTCATATGGTCGTGTTTCTTTCATTGCAAATTCAGTGGTCAATAACAAATCTGCAGGCTGCCTCCAAGCTTTTGATGAGTTTCTTGATCTTCCAGATCCCCACGTTCCTGTCGGCAGCACTGGGGTGGTCCGCCATCTTCCTGCCTCCTCTTCCCTAAGGGCCCAGTCCTGGGCAGCAGCAGCTGCTCCTCCCTGGCATAGGACACTGGCTCCCTCTGACTTAGGACACCGCTGATTCCCTTTCTCTGGGCAGCTGCATGTGTTGCAATCTGCTCATATGGGGCCTGTGACATCCGTATTGATGTTTATCTTTTGGGGTGTAATCTATTTGGTATTTCCTGTGCTTCTTGAATGTGGTTTTTCTTGTTCTTCATAATACCTGGAACATTTTCTTTTAGTATTACTTTAACAATTTCCTCAGTACTTTCCACATCCCTCTAATACTCTGGAATCTCAATCTTAATAATATGTTGTTCCTTCTGATGTCATCACACAGGATTCTAAAGTTATCTTCATTTTCTTTATGCCTCATCCCTGATTTTTCTTCTGGCATGTTTCCATTGAGTTTCTTATCT
>NW_006400965.1:2969-5221 GCF_000299155.1 Elephantulus edwardii | reverse complement strand
TTTTTTTTTTGAGAAACCTTAATTTGTTTTCTCACTATGTTTGAAGCTGCTTGCTACTTTTTAGCATTATGTGAAGTTTTTCTTGACAATTATTAGACTGTTTCTACTGTGTCTGCACAAATTGTGGGTAATTCTTATCTTTATGATATTATTGGTTAGTTCCCATTATTTAGTTAGTTGATATTATTGGTTAGTTAATCAATGTTTAATCTATGGGTGAGGGACCCAGTCCACTGAAAGCCATTTCCGGGAAAATTTGCCTTTCCTAAGGTTTTTCATGTTTTCTCTGTTCTGTACTGCAGTCCTCTAGGAATCTTGCTGTAATGTAGTCCCCTGTCCCAAATTCTATTGTTCTCGTTCGTCTATGGAGTGGCCAAAGTGGTATGAGACCAAGAGCTTCACTCAAGCAGTTTATGCCTTGGGGATTTCAATCAGCTCGCTTTTTTGCAGCTTAACATGCAGGTTGAGAAAGCTGAGAAAGTCTTTCCCTGCTGTGCCTTTGTGTCTCAAACTCTATTTTCCTGTTTAGTCTCTGGGATGGCCCCTCAGCCTTGGAGGCAAGGATCCCCAAGTGGAAAACCAATCCAGAGAAGTTTTAGTTTCTTTCCCCATACATTCCCCAAGGGGCTTTCTCTGGGCATCAGTGTCACATCTCCTGTGCTTTCTTTCCTGAAGCTTAATGCCTTCCTTTGTCTCTGGAAAGGCAGGATATCAGGACCATCTGCTTACACTGTTTGCATGCAAGGGGGTCTCAAGTCAGTTGTCCTTTTGCGGAAAGCTAAGAAAGTCTTTTCCCTGCTTGTGACTCTGTGTCCCAGTGGGAAGAGTTTTTGATATACACAGAGATTTAATCTTTCAAAGATCCCATTCACTGATGTTATCCTGTCCTGGTTGCACATTTCTGGCTATATTTGCCAGTCTATTTATACCATAAGGTAGGCCTTCTATAATGTCCTACGGATTGTTGTGAGCGATCATATTCTGAATCACTATTAGTTCTTCTTTCTTGTTTTCATTTCTTCTCCAAATGGAAATATAGTTTTGAGGAACCATATTTTGAAAAGTTAGAAAAAGAGCATATAGTGTGTATATGAGAATTTAAAAAACCCCGTTAATAAATAACTTTATTATTGAGCTTAAAAATGTCAACTGATAATACTGGCTATTAATGAAACGTTTTCAGATATATGTGTAGCTATATTTGTATTAATTTGGGCACAAACGTCTCGAGGACTACGTCATTTTACTATATCACCAAATCAAACTCTCTGCTTACCAAATCTGACAGTTGAAGACTCTAAAGATACTAAATTTAGGTTTTCTGGAAGAGAGATTCAAACAAGATTTGATATATTAACACATCAAAGGAAATGCTAAAAGTAATTTTAAAAGGAAATTCTATAAGTAATTTTGTAATGTTCTACTTTACAGGCCAGACTCAGTGATAACTGCTACTTAATAATATCAACAGTGTCAGCAGAAAAGAGTAAGCAGAATCTTAAGGTTAAACAAATGCCCATCTCTTTACTAAAAGAGGTTTTGACATGGTAGATTTCATGCATTCCCTGATAGTGGGTTGTATTTTGTTCAGAAGGAAGACATGTTTTCCTTACTATACATTACTAATGAGAAATACAGACTTCACATAACTACAAAAATTTGTTTAAATCGCCTTTCTTTAATTATCTTGAGAGATTTCAAAGCAACTTTATAGGAAATCAGCATTTTTCATTTATTTTCAGCTTCCTCTTTCAGTCTCATTTCAATAAGCATTTTAATGAGTACTTTTTTGCATTTCTAACATATATGAAATATGATACTCTTTAACCTATGACTGTAAAATTTCCACCAATCTACCAATTCCTAGCCACTTGGAACTGGACTTCAATTTTAGATTCTGAGGGCCAGCCCAAGTCTTTTACAGACAAAATTCTACCCTAGAATTGTGCCTATTCCTGGAGGCTACAGATGCAAAAAAAGGTAAATATTACTCCACTGTTTTTGTTCTTGCCTGAACACCCATTTCTCACTTATTCCATTCTTCTGTTCCACAGCCAACTTTTTTGGAGGATTTCAGCAGAGCTCTCAAACTGTGAGAAAAGCCATATTTTCTTTCAGAATTCTTCTTAAAACCATTTTTGTGCAGAGATTCTTGTGACAGTTCCATTTCACAAAGCAGAGCTTAAGATTCTTGTTGTTGTTGTTATGTGCTGTCAAGTTGTTTGCGACTCATAGCGACACTATGTATAACA
>NW_006400965.1:0-1499 GCF_000299155.1 Elephantulus edwardii | reverse complement strand
ACCAACAACCAGAGACAAAGAAGAAGAAATAGATGATTTTTACCAACTTTTACAGTTGGGGATCAATCGAACATGCAATCAAGATGCATTGATAATAATGGGTGACTGGAACACAAAAGTTGGGAACATAAAAGAAGAATCAGTAGTTGGAAAACATGGACTTGGTGATAGAAATGAAGCTGGAAATAGAACGATTGAATTTTGTACAATCAATGACTTATTCATTGCAAATACGTTTTATAGGAAGCATAAACTCAGGTTATACACATGTATTTCACCTGATGGTATGCAGAGGAATCAGATTAATTGCATCTGAGGGAAAAAAATGCTGGAGAAGCTCAATATCAGCTGTAAAAACTAGGCCAGGAGCTGACTGTGGAACAGACTACCAACTACTCATATGCAAGTTCAAGCTGAAGCTGAAGAAAATTAAACCGAATCCACAGGAGCCAAAATAAGACTTCTATTTCATCCCAAGCTGAATTTCAGAATCATCTCAGGAACAGGTTTGAGGCCTTGAACACTAATGAGCAAAGACCAGATGAGTTGTGGGAGGATATCAAATGTATCATCCAGGAAGAGTGCAAACGGTCATTACAAAGACAAAATGGGGAGAAAAACCAAAATGGATGTCAGAAGAAACTCTGAAGATTGCACTGGAGCATAGAGAAGCCAAAGCAAGAGGAAGAATATAAGACACTAAAGAGCTGAACAGAAGATTCCAAAAGGCAGCACGGAATGACAAAGCAAAATATTACAATGAAATTTGCGAGGATCTAGAGTTGGAAAATCAAAAGGGCCGAACTCGCTCAGCATTTCTTAAGCTCAAGGAACTGAAGAACATATTCAAATCTAGAGATGCTATAATCAAGGATGCTTTAGGCAGAATATTAAATGATCCAGGAAGTATTAAAAGAAGATGGAAGGAATATACTGAGTCATTGTATCCAAAGAAATTGGCAGATACAGAAGAATTTAATGAAATAACATTTGACCAAGAGCCTAATGGTGATGAAGGAAGAAGTTCAAGCTGCTTTGAAGGAAATAGCAAAAAATAAGGCCCCAGGAATAGATGGTACACCAATTGACGTATTTCAGCTAGCAGATGCTGCCGTAGATGTGTTCACCAAGTTGTGACAAAAAATCTGGAGTTTAAGATTAGATACATAAAACAAACAAACAAACAACCCACCAGATTTGGCCCATAATGACCCTTTCCCTTCCTATGTCCATGTAGTCCTAGAACATTTATAGGGATTGGTTATCTTGAGATGTGGTGAAGAGGGATATTGTCTCTAATTACCTGGTAACTATAAAATCATGAATATATATGTTGTGATTATCCCAGCTGATTCTTCCCCTAATCAGATTTAAACTTGATTTTATTTCAGAGCCAACACTCTGGTCACTTTATATGCAGAGAAAAGTCCCTCAACTGAATTTATTACTTTAAAGTGTCTCAGTGCACTAACCACTTATGAATCAGAATTAAAATTCTA
>NW_006400964.1:7215-12221 GCF_000299155.1 Elephantulus edwardii | reverse complement strand
CTTCCTCCCTCCTCCCTCCTTCCCTTTCTCCTTTCATCCCTCCTTCCTTCCTTCCTTCCCTCTCTCTCCTCCCTCCCTCCCTCCTTCCTCCCTCTCTCTCCCTCTTTTTTTCCTTTTTTCTCTTCTTCCCTCATGCTTTCTTTTCCTATCTCCCCTCTTTTCCTTCCTTTCTTCTTCTTTCAGTTCTTCCATCCCACCCTTCTCCCCCCTTTCCTGTTTGCCTCAAGGCCTTGGTACCTAGCAGATGTCTCCTGAGGACACATTGTGTTCCAGGGGTCCCTGGGTGACCAAACAGTGAATGTGCTTGCTTCTTAACCTGAAAGATTGGAAGTTCGAGTCCACTCAGAGTAACCTGGGAAGAATGGTCTGGTGATGAGCCATTGAATGCCCTGTGGATGCAGTTTCTCTCTGATACACTAGGGGTCTTCCTGAGTTGCACCCACTTGACAGCCATTGCTCCACTCTACCAGTGTCAAGAGAAGTGAGACGAGTCTCTGCTCCTGGGACTCAAGGCTTTTTTTTTTTCCACAGGATGTGGTAGCTACAGCCAGGGCCTTCATCCTCAGGTGCAAGTGGAGAGAGTGGGCCTCGCCGTCCCCCCAGTGCTCCCCTGGTCTGCCTGTCCCAAGCCTTTGGTGTGTGTACAAACCAGGACAATGTGGGCACTCAACTTTCTCTGCTGATGAACTGTGTTTCTAGAAGTTTCCTGGGCACTGGGCATTGGCCACAGCAATGGCCTGGGCAGCTCCCTGGCCTCCTCTCGGACCCTCAGCTGGGTCTCACATGCAAAGGCTCATGTGCCTTATTGCCAACATTCTCTCACGGGCTGCTTTTGTGCGCGCATACCCAGAGGAAAAATTAATGCCATCTGAACTTCCCTCTCCCTGCCTACCCCAGCCAGGCCTTGAGTAACCGGTTAGAGAGCTATTGATCTCTGACTGCCATGTGACTTCCGAGCAGCCTCAAGGCAGACACAGCCTGAGCTCATGTGACTGGATGACCCTGTTCCAGACAGAAGGGGACACAGCTTCCCTCGAGGAAAGATGAAGACTTGCTTCCAACAAGACACAGCAAAACCAAAGCCTTCAAGAGCACAGGCAGACCTGCTCCAGCCACGGACTTGGATGGACTTTGTGGGCGACCCCTGTGCTGGTTCACGGACGTGACAACAGGGAGCACGTGACCATTTCTGGAGCATTCACATGGAGAAGGGGGTTTGTAAATGCTGCTCAGAGCCGTGGAGAGAACAGCTCGCAGTAGGAGCTGGAGCTGATGGGCTATGATGTGGCCGTGGCCCTGAGGAGCATCTGGGTGGCTGGAGAGAAGCCGGGGTGCCTTCTCGGGCTTTTGCTTTGAATCTGTTTCTTTTTGTTGTTGTTGAGGATACACAGGAGAACATACAGCATTGATCCAGCTTCTGCCATTAGAATTCAGCGACAGTGATTACGTTCCAGGCGGTGTGTAGCTGCTCTTACCCCTTTCTGACTCATGCTTCCCCATGAGCTCACGGCTCCCTATTCGCTCCTGTCTCATCTTTCTTGCTGCCAGTTTGGGGTCATGTAGACAGATCTGAAGGGGCCCTGGTGGCATCATGATTAAAGTGGCAGGTTACTAACCAGAAGGATGACAGTTCAAACCCACCAGCTTCTCCAAGAGAAAGATGAGCAGCCTGCTTCTGCGAAGATTTGCAGCCTTTGGAAAAGCTGGAGGGTTGCTATGAGTTCTGATCAGCTTGATGGCAACAGGTTTTGATCGAGATCATTCACTCTCTCACTCACTTATTGTCGTTGAACTGGAGCTGAGTGGGTTTGAGAGGCTGTAAATCTCACAGGAGGACATTGCCCCTCTCTCTACACCACCACGGCTTCCTTTGCTTTAGATCAACCTTGAAAGAGCACAGTGCTCTAGGTGGATGCTATTTACCAGTTAAGCTAATTACCGTTTGGATTTTAAGAAGACTTCATGGTATTATTTAGTTTAAGCTTTAAAGATTATCTCAAAGCAATGTTTTCAAGGATTCATTTGACCTCCATGAATCCAGAAAGTCTGGATTCCATTATATTTAAAATTCCAGTGTGCCGTTTTTCCCTTTTTGGTAAAAGTTCGTCTAGAGAATCTTGGGTCATATGTTCGGCTATGGTGTTAACCTTAAATGCCGTGTGTGCTGACATTCATGGTGGACTCTGTGAGAGCCATGCACTGCTCGGGGCCCAATGTATCATCCAATTAATTCACAGTGGGCCCCTCAAGTGCCAGGTGCTGTTTGGGGGCCCCAACATATCATCCCATTCTCTCACGGTGGGCCCCTCAAGTGCCACGCACTGTTTGGGGGCCAAAAGTATCATCCTACTCAATCTTCAGGACATCACTGTAAGGGCATTATTTTTATCAGACCCATTTCCCCCGACAGACAAAGCAGGCCAGTCATTGCCTGTGCTGGTTAAGAACGAGCCTTGAGTTGGGAATATGATGGGTCAGGAGTGGATAAACGCTGGTCCCTGTGCAGCCCTGTGGCTTCACCATCCAGTCCCTGTTCTGTGGCCATTTGCTGTAGAATGGGAGTCAGTGATTTTTCTGAGCTTTCTTCTCCTTCTTCACGTAGGGGGAAGGTAGTGCCAGCTTCGCAGTCTGATGTCGGGGGAGGGAGCTCAGGCCTCACTGTCTGATGTGTGTGTGTGTGTGTGTGGGGGGGGAGCTCAGGCCTCACTGATGTCAGGAGTAGTGACCTGGTGCTTTTTTGATCTCCCTCAGTTGCGAGGACAGGAATATTACTCGCTATCTGCTGTGAGGGTAGGTGACCTCAGTTTTACAACATGCCCATGTTCAGCAAAGGCAGTGTGAGCTCTCACCTCACTCTTAGCCATAGCCTCCCCCAGGGCAGGTGCTAGGGGCTGAGGTCTGCCCACCTGACAGACCTGCTCAAGTCCCAGCTCTCAATCCCTCCGAAGGGCCTCATTTGGAGATGGGGTTGTCTGCTAACTATGTTAATAGTTAGCTTGAGAGGTTCTGGGGTCAGGTGGCCCTAACACAGTATGGCTGGTGTCCTCCTTAAATGAGGAGGAGAGATACAGGGGTGAGAGTCGCAGACTGAAAATGGTCATGTGATGACAGGGCAAAACCCGAGCAATGCATCCATAAGCCAGGATTTCCAGAAACCACCAAAAGCTGGAGGAGAGGAGAAAGATTTCTTCCCTGAAGCTCAGAAGGAGAATGGCCCTGGTGACAGCTGGATTTGGACCTCTGGCTCCAGGACTGTGAGAGAGTTAAGGCACCCAGCTGGTGGCATGTGGTAATGCTCAGAAGCCAAGTTCACCGCTATGGCGTTGGAACTGACTCTCCAGCAGGTCTTCAGAGGCTGTAAGTCTCATTTCATCTTTGGTTGTGATGGTCTCGGGAGATGAATAAGGCTCTTTGATGGCACAGTGGTTAACGTATTGTGCCACTAACCAAAAGGTCGGTGGTTTGAACCTTGGCAACTCTGTGGGAGAGAGATGTGCTGACAGTCTGCTTCTGTAAAGATCTTGGAAGTCCCACAGGGTCTCTGTGAGAGGGAACCACCTCAGCCGCAGTAGGTTAAGTTGATAATAAATGAGTGCACAGGTGTCCGTACACTTTTTCTGCACAGGGTCCCGAAGCACTTATCTTGGGCTTTGTAGGCCGTGAAATCTCTGCCCTAAGTGCTCATTTCTGCCCTTTTGGAATGAAAATGGTGACAGACAACATGCAAAAAAGTGAGCATAGCGCACTACCAGTTAAACATCACCAGGGGACCTTTGTGGTGTTAACTTAAAAGTTGGCTTTTCTAGCCGTAATGTTAGCCCCCTCTGGTCTCCAGCTACCCTAACTATAGACCCATGGTCTTGAAAATCATCAACAGCTGTGTGACTAGGATAAGAGAAAGAGAGAGAGAGAGAGAGAGAGAGAGAGAGAGAGGAAAATGCTTCCCACACTGAACAGCAAAACTGGAGAGTGGAGTATGACTCTGGTGAGAGCGAGACCCTGGTGAGCATGAGATCCCAGTGATGGTGGTGGAGAGACTGTGGCATTGCTGTGGAAAAACTCTGGCAAGGTGTAAACCAGAGGAGCCCTGAGATAAAGGCCACAGTTAACAATTTTGCTGTTGTTGCCACATGATTGAAAGAGATTCTTCCTTAAAACTGCTCTGAGGCAAATCTTGCTGGATGATTTGGGTTTCTGCTACTGAAGTGAAACCAGGATTTTTACTAATCAAGGAATTGTGTCTTGGGACTACTGGGCTAATACCTGGATTTACATTGGCCTAAAACCTGGACTTGCACTGGGTGATATTCTTTGCCTGCCCTACTCTCCAACTTACTTCCCTAACAAAGCCCATTGTTGGTCTCATAACTGTGAGAAAAGTCTGTGAGTCAATAAACAAACCCCTTACTGTTGGTGGGACTCTAGAGGCACCATGCTGGGCTAAGGGCTCTTTATCTGCTTTCTGCTCTGGGACAACGAGGGGCTGTGCTGTTCTCACTCCCTCTGGCCCTTTCAGAGAGATTCTCGAGGCCCTGTGCCCCCATGTCCCATTTTCTGCTCACAACACTGAAGTCTGAGTTTGAGGTCATTTCCTGGTCAAACAATATAGTCTTTTCCCCCCAAGTATGTAAATGATGAAGAACACTCTTTGTTCACAGGCCATGCAGAGTAGCGGGTAGACCATTATTCCAGCCTCTCCACTCACTCAGGCCCCCAGGTGATGCAAACGGATTGCATCAGGCTACTAACCTAAAGGTCCACAGTTCGAAGGCATCCAGAGGTGTGCTGACGAGGAAAGACCTTGATCGCTTTCGTAGAGGTCACAGCCAGACAAAGGTCCAAGGAATATTCCTACTCTGCACTACTGGAGCAGCGCAAATGGATACGACTCGGGTGTTTTTGTTTGTTTGTTTCCACTAGACTACAAAGCGTGGTATTTTCAACTGCTCAGATGCATGTGAAAGTTGGACAAAGAATTGATGCCTTTGAATTGTGGTGTTGGTGAA
>NW_006400964.1:0-6965 GCF_000299155.1 Elephantulus edwardii | reverse complement strand
CCTCTATCTAGTATCTATCTTATCTATCTATCATTTATCTATTATCTATATATCTTTATCTATATCTATCTAATCTATCTATCTATCTATCTATCTATCTATCTATCTATCTATCTATCTTTACCTCTCTCTCTCTCATCAGTGAATCTGTCTTGGAGGAAGTGCAATCAGAGCGCTCCTTAGAGGCAAGGATGGTGAAACATCCTCTCACTTATGTTGAGCTTCTTGTCAGGAGGAATCAGTCCTTGGAGAGAGACCTTGTGCTGGGAAAGTGGGAGGTTGGTGAAGGAGAGGAAGCCCCTCAACAAGATGGATTGAGATAGTAGCTACAACAGTGGACTTGAGCACATGCTGGTGAGGGTGGGGCAGAATCAGACAAGGTTTGAGTCTATTGTATGTGGGGTCATGACGTGTCAGAGTCGAGTCGATTGCACCTGAAAACAGCCATAACAGCTACACTCCCTGAAGGTGGGAGGAAAGCTTACCTTGCTCTCCTTGGTATGTCCTACACCTGGCACGTTCCCTGGGCAGAGCAGGCACATGGGAGGCTGTCCAATGAACAGAATCGTGTGATGGAGATTATAGCCCTGGACCTTCCACTTGTTAATGCCCCAGGGAGGAATGAATGAGCAGATATTTGGGAAAAGATATTGGCTTCACTGCGGAGTATTAGGATTGTCTGTTTTGTAGACTTAATTACCCCTCTGGCTATTATATATCCCTGCTTGGCAGACACGGTTAATCAGCCCTGCTGCTAACAGAGAGATGGCTGATTCAGATTAACCCAGAGGCACTTCGGAAGAAAGACCTGGCTACCTGCTTCTGAGGGGTCACAGCTGTGAAAATGTGATGGACTTCCACATGTTAGAACCAGCCTGATGGCCGGAGTCTGCTTTATCAGGAAGATCTGGGACCACAGTGGTGAGATCGTTGGAAGGTCCACTGGGAACCTTTTAGTGATATTTCTCAGTTAATCTGGTGTGGATGTCATGGTGCTGCAGGGTCACAACTTTGCTCCCTGAGGAGAGCTCAGTGGAGCTGTTCGCTGGAGCTCATTAAAGCAGAGCTGTTTACTGGTCAGGACAGGACACTGGCCTGCTGTCTCAGAACCGTGTGACGAGACTTGGCCCCCTCTCTTCATTCCTCCTTGCAGATGCTGGTCCATGACACCATGCCTTGTCCTTTTCTTGGCCTGTTGCTCTTATTCCACCCGATGGGCACCATGACCACATCCCATGACACTGGCATGGTGAGTCACTGGACTTCAGACTGCCCTGTCCACGTGGCTTGGACCAAGGTGTCCTTGGTTTGGCCTAAATGGGGTCTGTGCTCAGAGCAACCACTCACCTGTTCAGGGGTGCTGGCTGCAGTCACCTCCTGGATTACAGCTACAGCCTGCTTTCAAGGGCCTGCAGGCATGCTCCCGTTTAGATTTGCACTGCATTTCAAAGATCACACACTTTTTAGAACATGAGGGTTTATAGGAAGCCTCCTTGCAGACTGTCAGTGGGAGGCGTTCTCCCAACAGTGTGTGCTCAACTCATGTGTCTGGGAGCACATTTTAGGAATTCTCACCACAGCACAAACTTTTTATGCTGCGATTGAACTAGACTGCAGTACAGTGTGGGCTTGGCTTTCACATGCACTAGGAACCAGTGGGGCAAGCTTCTCCTGCGGGATTTACAGCTTCCAGAAATCTGCTGGTGGGTCAGCTGTGAATCAGTTCTGACTTGGTAGCAACTAGAGAGAGTGAGAGGAAGCAAAAGTATTCAATGAGCTTAATTGTGAGAACTTTCTTTATTGGGTGGTCTGGAATGGGCCCCCCAATATCTCCAAGGTGCGTCCTTGTTTAACGTCACTTCCATTTCCTACAAACCAGAGGAAAAGTCAGTGTGATTGTTGGACCACACACGAGGTCTCACTCTCTTGGTTCAAGCTCAGGCTTATTTTCTGTCTACTGTGTTGAGAATACAGTTCTCCAAGGCCATGGACAAGCCATCCCACTTGCCCCTTCAGCATCAACTCAAACCAGGGTAACTCGAGCCCCCTGCCCGCCCTCAGGTCTTTACTCAAATGTCACTTCTCAGAGGGTCTGCACAGACCACTTTGTCTCACGAAGTCCTCCCTGTGACAGTCAATTACTCTGTCCTGCTGATGTTCTCAGCTGTCATTCTTTGTCCCCTCCTCTGGCGTTTGCCTCCCATCCCTTACACAAGCTCCATAAAACTCAGCACAGAGCAGAAGTTGGTAAGCACTGTTAAGCAGATGACTGAAACATGTGGGTGGGCCGAGAACACCCTGGACTGTGGGCTGATCTGCTCTGGGGATCTGTACACTGGACTCAAGTCAAGCTTTGGCACACGGTCATCATGGCCCGAGGCCATGACAGAATCTGTGAGCTTCAGTCTCTACATTTGGGAAATAAGAACAGTGCTAGAACCTTTCTGTTGTGGACCAAGGGAGCCCCTTCAGTACGTGTGAACATACCCTGGTTTTGAAATAGGGTCTTTGAAGATGTTGTCCATAACCTAAACAAGAGGTCACATGGAATGGCTGTGTCGGTAACCGCCTTCAAGTCGAGGCCCCTTGCACCATCCCCACCGGCTCTGATATGCCCAAATCCATTGTTACAGTCACTGTCACAGCCTCGTCTTGCTCAGTCTTCTCTTTCCCTGCATGACGTCTACCCTCTACCTTTCTCTACATGATGTCTTTTTCCAAGGACTGGTTCCCCCCCACCCCCACCCCATGACAAGTCCAAAGTCTGTGAAATGAAGCGTCACATCCTCGCCTCCAAAGAGCTCCCTAGTTGCACTTTCTCGAAGACAGATTTGTTTGTTCTTTTAGCGTCTGTGTGGTATTGCGTGCTCTCCTTAGTCCATGGGATGTTGAGTGCCCTGGAGTAGGGTGGGTTCCGGTCCAGTCTGAGAGGTGTCTTACGCAAGAGTGGAAGAGTCACAGAAAGATGCACGGAGTGGGCGACCACGTGATGATGCGCAAAAGTGGGCGGCATCTGGCCGATTAGTGTATGGTCGATGAGAGTCTTCCTTTCCTGTCTTCTGTGTGTTTGTCCATCTGCATTTCTTTCTTCTTCTCCTTCCTCTCTTCCTCATCCTTTTCTTTCTTCTCTCCTCCCTCCTGCCCTCCCTCCCTCCCTCTTTCTCTCTCCTCTCTCTCTCTCTCTTTCTTCCTCTGCTGATTTCAGGATCAAATTTAAGCCAAGGTTAGAGTTGGAGGACATGAAAGACAGATATCAGCAGGGTTCTAAGTGTGTGTGGGGAAAGGAGAGATGTAATTAGAAAGGGATTAGAGTCTTGGCACAGTCTGAATTGTGAAACCAAGTGCGAGTCTGGGCAAGGCAGGATTCTCCTTGATGTCACCTGTCTCCGCTCCTTCCTTGCTTCTGCCTTTCAGGGGTGACGTCACAGCTTAGAGCAGGCTGTGCGTAGGATGATGGGGTCTGAGGACGCTCCCTCACACAGTCGGAGGACAGACTGCTAGACTCACTCACCCAACTGCAGTACAACATGATGGGATAGTGCACCCCATTTTCCAGAGAAGGAATGATTGTGGGTCTGGAAGGAGCCTTGGTGTCACAGTGACTAAGCACTTGGCATTAACCACAGGGCTGGAGGCTTGAACCAGCAGCCACGATGGTGGTCTGCTTCTGTCAAGATTACAGCCTTGGCCATCATAGTCCGTTTTGTGAGGTCGCTATGAGTTCCAACTGGATGTCACAAAACCACAATGACAGAGGGGGCTAGAAAGCCTACATGACCTGCTCAAAGCCACATTTTGTGAGTGGAGTTGTCCAGAGACACAACTGGCAGGAATTTGGGAGGTGGAAGTGTGACCCTAGCTGCATAGCTGACCCCACCTCACTTTAACTTTGATTCTGGATGGGAGCGGTCTGGCTCCAGCCTGGATCCATGAATGGTGTCGTTTTCTGGGAATTCCATCACTGTCATCCTACAGGGTGTTGTCCTATAAGGTGTCATTCTACAGGGTGTTGTCCTACAAGGTGTCATCCCACAGGGTGTTGTCCCACAGCGTGTAGCAAGGAGGCCAAGAACTGTGCTTCAGAGGCTCCTTCGCAGACACCCCACACCAGGGCAGCCGCCTGGGGCTTCCTAGAGGAACAGCAACAAGAGGGGAGTGGAGGTCAGTAATACTTCCCGTCTCAAAGAAGTATTCTTTACGTTGTGATGTACTTAAATCTGGTGTGAAAATTTTTTTCTCTTAGGAAGTGAGAGAAGCAATGTTGTTGTTGTTGTTACGTACCGTCGAGTTGCCTGTGACGTGTAGCAACCCTCTATACAGCAGCTCTGAAGCTAGCCCGTCCTGAGCCAGTCTCACTGACTCCAACACACCAACCCCACTGCCCCAGTCACTGTATCAATCCATCTCATCCGGGGTCTTCCTCTCCTGCGCTGTCCCTCCACCCTTCTGAGGCCTTGATGGATTTGGTCTTTGTTGGAAGCAGGCCACTGCTGGTCTAGGCCATCAGGGCCATCACAGCAGGTCCTTGCACCTTCCAGTCCTGTCCTTTTTAGAGCGCTTAGCCTTGATTGTGTTTCCCCTTCGCCCTGGCCCCTGGTACGGCCATCACCACTCTCATCACCAGGTGTTGTGAGTTATTTCCACTCAATGTGATCCCATGTGCCAGGGCGGACTGGGCTCCATGGACAGAGCTGACTGGTCAGCCACAGATTGCCCAGCCTTTGTTCTGAGGGACTTCTGGGTGGACTCAGGCCCCCAGCCTTTCAGGCAGTACTGGACACGCTGACTCACTGACAGGGACCGACGGGCTCTAACACAGAGATCGTGAAGTTGGTGTCCGCTGTTCTGATGTACACAGAACCCACTCAGTGGCAGCTGATGTGGACACAAATGTCCCTGCAGGAGAGAGCAGGCTTGGAGAGATGGCATGGCTTGCCCATGCCCACCGGGATGGCTGGCTGGGCCCTGACCCAGGGCTTTTACTTGGATGTCCCCGGCCCCTGAGGGCACCCCTGCTTTCCTCTGGAGTCAGCCTGTGCCACATGCACCCCTGTCCCTCCCTGCTTGTCAACTCTGACATCTTCTGGCTTTAATAAGGCCAGCCAATCCCACTGGCCACTGACCAAAATCTCCTGTGACTTTGTGTAGGGGATGCAGTTCCAGGTGGAAGGCTGGTGGTTTGGGGGTTTCCTTCTGAGCTTCTGTGTCTTGTGGGGAAGTGGGGTAGTGGTCCTGTCCCTGCCAACCCCCCTTCCCACCACCATGTGATTCCAGAAAGGACTTGAGGAACAAAGGAACCCTGATTGTCACCTGTGGAAAGGTAGGCATCCTGGGGACAGGGCGTGCTGGGGGAGGCTCTGCTTGGGTGTTTTTGTAAATGGAAACATTAGCAAACAAGCCCAAACAATGAGAAAGAAAGAACTTAACTCTGAGAAAAAAATAACAAGGAAATAAAATTTAGCACCCTAAACTGGGCCACGATTTATGTTGGGGTTCAGTCTGTTTGAAGGGGCACAGCCATGGAGCAGCTTGTGGGAGAGACGCTGCCTGCTTCTGTCGTGGTGTTGGGTGTGCAGGGCCTCGGGTTTAAGGATATAAATTCCAGCCATGTTTCCTGCGAGGGGTCTCGGTGCTGACACAGTGAGCGCCAGCCCAGATCACTTTAATCAGAGAGTGGATATGCATGATAAAACGGATAAGGGACTTTAATCAAAAAATCCGCTGGCCTGGAAACGTGACTCACTCCGCCAAACACACTTCATCCCACTTTTCTTGTGCCACTGCCAAGATTTTATTTCATGAATATGCATTGAACATGATATTACATTAAAATGTGACATTGGTGTGGGTACAAAGGGTTTAAAATCACCCCTCCCCAAATATACATGTATATATATACCTGTGTATATGCGTACACATACATAACATGCATGAATACATGTATGCATATGTGTGTCTGTCTGTCCATCAGTCCATCCATCAATCTTTCTATATATTATCTACTGGCTTTCTGAGAAGCCCTGATGGTGCAGTCACTCAAGAATTCAGCTATTTACCAAAAGGTTAAAGGTTCAAATCCACCAGTCGTTGCAAACCAGTCATTATGTGCCAGAATTGACTTGATGGGAATGGATTTATCATATATCTAGCTGTCTGTCCTATCTATCTATCTATCTATCTATCTATCTATCTATCTATCTATCTATCTATCATCTATCTCTCTATCTATCATCTATCATATAATAATACATCTGACCTGGATCCCCCGTCAATACCCTCGGTACCAGCATTAAGGAGATGATGAGACGTATTGCTTTGTGCAAGGCCACTGTCAGGGACTTCTACAAAATACTGAGGAGCAGTGATGTCAGTATGAAGAATAAGGTGCACCTGATTCAGGCCATGGTCTTTTAAATCACTTGCTATGTATCTGAGAGCTGGACAGTGAGTGAGGATAACAGAAGAATTGATGCCTTTGAGGTAGGGTGTTGGAGGAGAGGGCTGAATATCCTACAGACGGCCAAAAGAACAAACAGGTACGTCTTGGAAAAGGTGCAACCAGAGTGCTCCTTGGAGGCAAAGATGGTGAGACACAGTCTCTCATTCTTTGGACATGTTGTTAGGAAGGACTAGTCCTTGAAGACAGATACCATGTTTGGAAAGGTGAAGGGTCAACAAAGGAGAGGAAGACCACCAACAAGATGGATTGATAAGGTGACTGCTGTGGATCAGAGATGGTGAAGATGGTACATGGTAGGACAGGGTTCACATCTGTTTTTCATAGGGTCACTATGACTCATTGGATGGCCAATTATAGCAGGCCTCTGAAAACCCTATGTACAACATTTAGATAACAGAGATGGCAAAGGAGGTTGAGTTTTCAAGCATGGAAATACAAAGGAAGAGGAACAGTTGTAAGCAGACACTGGTGATTGGGACATGGAATGTGAGAACCATGAATGTAG
>NW_006400963.1:0-12283 GCF_000299155.1 Elephantulus edwardii | reverse complement strand
AGCTTTAGTGAGCCACAAGCACTTAAAACCCATGAACCTTCAGCTGGTCGTCCTCAGCCAGTCCAATCTCTACAAAGAACTGGCATATGTTCTTGAGCTGGTCACCCTGTAGCTGAATTACTTCTCCATATTCTGGATGTTCAATAACAGTATCACTGCAGGCAAACTTTTTCTTAAATGTCTTCACCACTTTCTTTTTATAGTAATCATCAGCGATCCCTTGCACAGTTGGAAGGGTCTTCTTACCCTTTCTCTGTTGAATTCTTATATTTTTCTTTTTTTTTTATTTTTTGAATTCTTACATGGATATAATCCTCAGTCCCAGCAGAAAGCAGGTCATCACCCTTACTTGCATCAGCAAAGGGGTCGAAAGAGTGAGGATCTCTCTGGCGGACATAGGATTCCTTCTGCAGGCTGTTGGGGCGGGGTGGGGGGAGAGCGGCAGGGGCACTCAGAGCATCTGGAAGTCAGGGGGCTCAAGGGGGAGGCAGCTGAGTCCTCTGCTCTCTACACATGCTTGACTTAGGTCTTGGTGGTCTCTTAAATACATGAAAGCTTGAAAGTATGGAACTTCTGATCACCTTCCCCCGCCCCCCTCCCATGCCTGTAGAAGAGATCAAGTTGTAGGATACTGTAATAGGCTAAACTGCCATTCAAGGGCCACTTCTCTTGAGCCTTTAAAGATCATCCAGCCAGGCTATGTTGCAGAGGGAAATTCGCTTCTTCCAGCAGAGGCTGTAGAAATTTAGGGCTTTCCAGTTTTTGAGGAGGTGACCCAGAGTTAAATTCACAGGTATGGAGTTTCTCTGTATCATATTATAATTAGATGTTTGGGTCTACCTTGATAGTGAAAGAATCCATCCTCTTGAATTATCCCAAGTTGGGCACCAAATATGTTACCATGTGGTAGGTGAGTACCCTAGTTTTCCCCCAAAGGGACGGACCTCCATCCTTGAAATGAAATAGAGAGAAAGGCCTAGTTCTTCTATCTTGATACAACTTTAAGATCTCTCAGAGCTCTCCTGAGACGGGGATTTGTCAAAGAGTGGACAGAGAGAGGCTTCCCCTAGAGCCAGTGCCTTGAATTCACACTTCTAGCTTAATTTCTTTGAATTGTGGTGTTGGCAAAGAGAATTGTATATTGCATGGACTGCCAAAAGAAAAAAAATTAATCTGTCTTGGAGGAATGCAATCAGGATACTCTTTAGAGGCAAGGATGGTGAGACTTTGTCTCATATGTTGGGCATATTATCAGGAGGGGACAGTCCTTGGAAATAGATATCATGTTGGGAAAGGTAGAGAGGTCAGTGAAAGAGATAGACCCTTCATGAGATGAACCAATACAGGGACTGTAACAGTAGGGCATAACCATGTCAGAGATTATGAGAATGGGTAAGGATAGGGCAAGGTTTCGGCCTGTTGTGAGTTACACAATCCACTCGCCAGCACATACAAACAACCTAAAGCATGAGGAGTCCTTGGATGGTGCAAAGGCTAAGTGCTGGACTATTAACCAAAAGATTGGTGATTTAAAACTTACCTAGAGACAACTAGAAAGTAAGGCCTGGCAATCTTCTTCTGAAAAATTACAGACTTGAAAACTAATGGAGCAGTTCTATGCTGCACATATGGGCTGAGATGTACTGCAATCAACTTGATGGCAACTCACAACAAAACAAATTGAGAAACCTATTATACAGCTGTAATAACTAAAATAACATTATACTGGTAAAATAACAGACACGTAGACCAATGGACCAGAATTGAGAACCCAGAAAGTCACCCGTCTACCTACAACCAGTATGCTTCTTGGAGGCAAGGATTCTGAAGCTTCATCTGACATACTTTGGACATATTGCAAGGAGGAGCCAGTCCTTGGAGAGGGACGTCATACTTGGGAGGGTGGAGGGACAGAGCAGGAGAAGAAGACCCTGGATGAGATGGATTGATTGAGCGACTGGGGTACTGGGAGTTGGTGTGTCAGAGACAATGAGATTGGCACAGGATAGAGCAGGGTTTAGGGCTGTTGTACATAGGGTTGGTATGAGTCGCACACAACAATGACAACAACAACAGTCTATAGTTAACTGGTATTCAACAAAAACCAATCAAATGGAGAAATTACAACCTCTTCAACAAATAGTACTGGCAAAATTGGACCTCTACCTACAGAAAGTTGAAGCAGGATCTACATCTAATACTATTAAAAACAAAATCAACTAAAGGTGGATCAGAGACCTAGGGGTAACTCCCAAAACCATAAAGATCATAAGAGACAAAATGAGATGAAACTTAAAAGGCTTAGCCTATGGTATAAATAGGCTGGAAAATAGTCAGAAATGTACAACCAGGAGATGATAACATCGATAAATGGGACCTTTTAAAGTTTAAGTTCCTGTGTGCATCAAAAGCTTTTTCCAGTAGGGTGAAAATAAAACCTATTGACTGGAAAAAAAAATTTGGTAATGGCATCTCAGACAAGGGTGTCATAAAAAATGTTTACAGAATAGTGCAGGGCCTCAAAATCTGGAAGGGTGAATGCCAGGGATGTGTCCTATCTCCATACCTTTTCAACCTATATGTGGAACAGATCATCAGGGAGACTGGGCTCTATGGGGAATAACGTCGTGTCAGGATTTGAGGAAGACTCATTAACAACCTGCATAATACAGATGATACAACTTTGCTTATCAAAACTGTGGAGGGCCTGAGGCATTTGCTGTAGAAGATCAAGGACTGCAGGCTTAAATATGGATTGAATGAGGTACCATCTCACTCCAGTAAGAGTGGCAAAGTTTAACAGGGCAGCAAGTAAAAAATGTTGGAGAGGATATGGTGAGAAAAGAATTCTTATACATTGTTGGTGGGATTATAAAATGGTGCAACTGTTCTGGAAGGCAGTTGGGCACTTCCTCAAAAAGCTGAACATAGAAATTCCATATGACCCAACTATTCCACTACTTGAAATACACCCTGAGAAAATGAGAACTGAGGCACAAACAGAGATTTGTATACCAATGCTCATAGCAGCATTATTCACCATCGCAAAAACATGGAATCAGCCCAGATGTTCAACCACAAATGAATGGATTGAGAAATTATGGTACATTCACACAATGGAGTATTATGTAGCACACAGGAGCAATGATTTTGTAAATTACTACCTAACTTGGAAGGGACTGGAGAGCATTATGCTGAGTGAATGAACTCAATCCCACAAGGATAAATATTCTATAAAACCATTATTGTAGAATGAGTAGGATCCAAGAGGGGTGGGAGAGGGTGAAAGCAGAGAGATGAGGATGTGCAGGGGGAGGGGAGGATTAATCATGGGATTGTACAATTTGATAGGGGCAGGGTGAAGGAAATGTAAAGAATTTGTTCTTAAAAACAATGTATTCGAATTTTGTAAATAAACCAGTAGAAAATGAAAACAAGGGGGAAAGATATTTGTGATGAATAAATTACTAAATTTACAAAAAAAGAAAACAAAGATTCTCACCACTGGGCCAATTGGAAGCCTCATGATAGATGGTGAAGAGATTGAGACTATTAACAGCTTTAGTTTGCTTTGCTCCACGATCAACACTCTTGGTACCAGCAGCCAGGAAATCAAAAGAAGAATCTGCTGTCAGAGACCTCTCCAGGGTTCTGAAGAGCAACAATATCTGTCTTGAAACTAAAGTGCACCTGATCCGGGCCATGGTCTTCATAATTACTTGCTATGAATCAGAAAGCTGGAAAATGACTAGGGATGATAGAAGGAGAATTGATGCCTTTGAGCTGTGGTGCTGGAGAAGAGTATTGACTATAACATGGACTGCTAGGAGAACAAACAGGTTTGTCGTGGCGAGGGTAAAACGAGGCTGCTTCTTGGAAGCAAGAATTTGGAAGCTCCATCAGACAAACTTTGGACATGTTGCAAGGAGGAACAAGTCCTTAGAGAAGGGCATCATGCTCAGGAGGGTGGAGGGGCAGCGCAGGAGAGGAAGACCCTCCATGAGATGGATTGACTCAGTGACTGGGGAAATGGGAGTAGGTGTGTCAGAGACAATAAAGTTGGCTCAGGATAGCGCAGAGTTCAGAGCTGTTGTCCATGGGGTCATCATGAGTCACAAGTGACTCTAAGGCTCATAACAACAACAACAGGACCTCCATAAGAAAAAGACTGATGACCCAACTACAAAATGGGCCAAAGATAGGGAAAGATTTTTCCACAGAGGAAGACATTAGGATGACAGACAGACACTTGAAGAAATGTTCAAAATCACTGGCAATAAGAGATGGGAATCCCAGAACACTTGATTGTGCTCATGTGAAATTTATGCTCAGACCAGAAATAGTCATCAAAACAGTGCAAGGAAATACTGCATGGTTCAAAATCAGAAAAGGAATTTGTAAAAAATGTGTTCTTTCTTCATACCTTTTCAATCTATATGCAGGACGTATCATTCAGGGTGGAGGAAGAATATGGTATTAGGATTGGAAACGACACAACCTTGTTTGCTGAAACTGAGGAGGACCTGAAGCATTTGCTGCAAAAGGTCAAGGACTGCAATCTTCAATATGGGTTGAAGCTCAACATCAAGCAGACAAGATTCTCATAATAGATGAAGAAGAGATTGAGGTTAACAATTTCAGCTTTCTCAGCTCCACAATCAACACTTTTGACACCAGCAGTCAGAAAATCAAAAGATGAGTTGCCTTGGGAAAATCTGTGGTCAGATTGAACAATGATGTCTGTCTAGAGACTAAGATATGCCTGACCCTGGCCATGATCTTTGCAATTACTTGCTATACACCAGAAAGCTGGACAATGACTAAGGATGACAGAAGAAGGACCAACACCTTTGAGTTATGGTGTTAGAGAAGAGTATTGAACACACCATGGACTTCCAAGAGAATAAACAAGTATGTCTTGGAGAGGGTGAAACCAAGCTACTTCCTGGATGCAAATATTTTGAAGCTCCATGCTGCTGCTAGGAGGGACAAGTCTTTAGAGAGGGACAGGCTTGGAAGGGTGGAAGGACAATGCAGAAAAGGAAGATCCTGGATGAGATGGATTGACACAGTAACTGGGGTAATGGAGGTAGGTGTGTTGATGACAGTGAGATTGACTCAGGACAGGCCAGGAGTCAGAGCTACTGTGCACAGGGTTGCTGTGAGTTGTAGGGTGCATGTAACAGCAACAACCAACATGAAAGATGCAAATCAAAATCACAATATTACCTCAACCAAGTAGCAGTGGTAAAGTTTAACAGTACAGTAAACAATAAATGTTGGAAAGGATGTGGAGAGATTGGAACTCTCATACAGTGTTGGTGGGATTGTAAAATGGTACAGCTGCTCTGGAAGGCAGTTTAGTGGTTCCCTAAAGAAGCTGAACATAGAAATTCCATTTGAGCCAGCTATTCCACTGCTAGAAATATACCCCAAGAACTGAGACACAAATGAATACATCGATGTTCACAGCAGCACTATTCACAATAGCAAGAACATGGAAACAGACGAAATTTAAATCAACAAACAACTGGGTTAAGAAATTGTGGTACATTAACATTATGGAATAATTTGTAGCAATCAGGAACAACAATTTAAAAAAATACTGTGTAACATGGGAGAGGCCAGAGAGTATTATGCTGAGTGAACTAACTCAGGCTTATAAGGACAAATACCACATAAAGCCATTATTGTAAAAGCAGAATGATACTTAGAAGATGTATATAGATATCCAAAGAGGGAAGAGGAGGAACCAGGGGGCGAGGGAGTTTCATGGGGTTTCAGAATTTGGTGGTAGAGAGAAAGGGTGAAGGAATTAGGAAAGATCTAATGAGGGTCTGAAAAGATGGGGTAATAGTGGTTATAGATCAATATTGATAATTTTATAAGACACAATGTATGGGAATGATTGTAAAAAACACAGTGTGAATGAAAAACAAAACAAAAAAAATGTGCCTAACAGCATTAAAACAACAGGTTGAGAAAAGAATTTCTGTTCCTTAAAGCCTTCCCAAATTAAAAATTTGTTACTGTCTTGCAGCCTTGTAAGTCAAAGAAGAACTTCTCCATAGGGTTGTAAATCTTTACAGGAGCATAATGTCACATTACTCCTGCCCTGTGGTGTGGGTGGTGGTTTAAAACGACTAATCTTGTGGTTAGCAGTTGAATGTTACCCACTGCACCACCAAGACTTCTTTAAAGTCACTCACTTGTGGTATTTCTATTAAGGCAGCACTAAGAAACTGAGACAGAATCAGTGATTCGCACCCCAGGGCCTTTGCCTATGTTCTTTTCTCTGCCCACAACACAGTCATATCCATCCTTCCAGTCTCCAGTTAGTGTGCCTCCCAGACCTTCCTAAACAGAGCAAGCCCCTGGGGGTCCCAGCACATGGTACTGCTCCTCAGGACTTCTTCCACTTTTGCAGTGTTGCAGTCATTTCTGCGATGACTAGATTGGCCTGCTAATCTGTAGTCTCTAGGAGAGCAGAGCCCTATCTGATGTGCTCGATATGTCATTGGCTAAATGGATGAATGAGGAGGAAGTGAGCGAAGTGCATATTCTTAGTGGTGTTTTATGCTCTGAAAGAGCCATCTAGACATGGTGGGTAGTTACCAGTATGGCACTCACCGCCCCGAAACCTCTGTAATTACTGATGTCAGAAAATCTACCTGACATGTTGACTTAGCATTATCCTCAGTTTCCTCTCCTTTTGTAATATAACTAAAGAGATGTGTTGTCCTTAGATGCTAGGGAGTTGGCTCCTGGCTCTGACTCATTGTTGACTCTGCATCTTGCATCATCTTTACATTTGCTGCAGTGATAGGTTCTATTGTAGCCACTGTGTCAGTGCATCCTCTTAAGAATATTCCTACTTTTCAGTGACTTCCACTTTACCAAGCACTGGTCCCTCCGGGCAGCATGCTCCACGTAAGCGAGACAGTCTGACCGCCTTTGCTTCAGTGGAACATTCTGGCTGAACTTCCTCCAAGTCAGTTTTGTTTGATCTTCTGACACTTTTATAGAATACTCAATATTCTCACCAACACCACAGTTCAAAGATAGAAAATCTTCAATCTTCCTGATTCATTAGTTCAACTTTCAAGTGCTTAAGAAACAACTGAAAATATCATGGCTCAAGGCAGACGCTCCTTAGTCTTCAAATAGGCATCCTTGTTCTCTTAGCACTTCAAAGAGGTCCTTGACAGCAGATTTGTCCAATGCAATGCATCATTTGATTTCTTGACTGCTGCTGCCACGGGTGTTGATTGTTGATTGTAGATCTAAGCAAAATGAAATCCTTGACCTCTACTATAGTTTTCCTTTGTTTACTAGCTCAATTGTGAGGACTTTTATTTGATTTATGTGGATAGGCAATCTATACCGAAGACTTTGGTCTTTGAATGTCATTAATAAGTGTTTCAAGCCTTCTTCATTTTCTGCATGAGAGGTGGTAGTGTTAGGTGATGTTGAGCCAAGTATGACTTACATAAACTCCATGAACAACAGATGTGAATTCTGTCTTATCCTGTGCCATTCTCACAATTCCTGATACACCAAAGCCCTTTGATACAGTCACTGTATTAATTCACCTACTTGAGAGTCTTCTTCGCTGACCCTCTGCCTTTCCAAGCATGACGCTCCACTCCAAGAGAGCTGTAGGTGCCTCTAACACTGAATGCCCCTAATACTTAAAACGTAATCTATTTGTAAGACTCTCCTTATAGCAAGAAATATTTGAGTTGTGAGAGAGTATTATGAAGCTGGAGAAAGAGGACACTGAAAAAAGAAAGATAAAGGAACGATTTGCTGCTGGATGCCACACACGACGCTGTCAGCTTTTGCACGCTGGTTCCTGCTGGTTGGAAAGTGCTCCTTTTCCACTTGTCAGAGCCCTCGTCATCCAAACCATCTCTGTGAGACCGGAAGGTCAACAATTACTCTAAAGCAAAGAGGAAAAGATAAGGTAGCAGGAAACTAGCACTTGAAACAGAACAACCAGCACACAATTAAGGAGAAAGTTGACACATTGTGAAATATGTAACTAATGTCACTGAATGATTTGGGTAGAAACTGTTAAATGAGAACCTAATTTTCAGTCTAAACTTTCACCAAAGACACAGCAATTTTTTTAAAGACTTGTCATCAGTCAGAATAACCACTAGAGACATTTAGATGCAAGCTTATTAGATTATTCCTTATTATTTCTATTCTCTTCTCTTCCCTTCCCTTCCCTTCCCTTCCCTTCCCTTCCCTTCCTTCCCTTTCCTTCTTCTCTTCTCCCCTCTCCCCTCTCCCCTCCCCTCCCTTCCCCTCCTCTCCTCTCCTCTTCTCTTCTTTTCTCTCAGCTCTTAAGTTTTGGTGATACTGAAGTTCTCCCACTCTGACTTTCTCTCTCTATTTCTCTGTAAGACAAAAGATGATGCAAGCCCCAACCCAGGAAAATAGCCCTTATGTCAGATCCCAGATCCCAGAACCCTTAACCCTCTTACAATTGCTTGGTTTATCAGCTCATTGCAAGATCTCTACATTACATTATTGTATGTGTACAGCCAATGTACTTTGGAGGATACAAGTCCATTATCAGAAGAGTCCAGTACTAGGATAAAGAGAACATGCTTGGTAAAGTTGAGGGTCAGCAAAACAAACAAAATTATAATGAATATGACACAGGATAGGACTGGACAGTGTTTAGTTCTGATGTTTATAAGGTTACTATGAGTTGGAATCAACTCATTGTTCTATTGGGGAACATTGGGGAGGAAGGGAGGACTTCGGGCCAGGACAGATCACCTAGCTCCAGATAAGTGCAAGCCTCCCAAAGGCCTTTAATATGGGGTAGAGAAAGTTCTCCTGTGTTGGACCATACCTGCTTGAGAAAGCTCGCCACCTGGGAAGACGGCTGCCGCATCTGTTGAGCTGGGAGTAGTCCACACGTGGCTGAGGTTCTCCTATCTGCATGTCCCACATCTGCAAAGCCCACCCTATCCTGTCTTCCTGTTTACTTGTTTGTATACAAGTGTGCTTCAGCCCCCAATAAAGTTGAGCTGGATTGACCCTCTGAACGGTTCCCAGAGTGGTGAGTCTCCGTCATGCTTATTCTCATCAGGGTGTTGCTGTTCATTGCTGGTGAACAGACAGAGACAATGTCCTGTGGTTATGTCTTGTATGGGAATGGGTTTTCCTTGTTAAGAAAACGAGGCACTGTCAGTATAGGGTATGCCTTAAATCAATCTCTGTGGGCATATAAAATAGCTGGCTGAAGAAGCAGACAAGTGAGCAAGCAAAAATGAAGGGCAACATATGCTAAGCCACATGAAGATCACTGAAGACTAAAGCTCAAATAAAGACAAGACCTGTTCTCCAGAGCCAACACAGAGAGAAAACCTTCCCTGAGAGCCAACCTCATCAGCTGGATTCCTAGCCTTCCAATTGTGTGCAAAAACATCTCTGTTTGTTAAAGCCACCAACTTGTGGTATTTCTGTTACAACAGTATGCGCTAACCAAGACAACAGGTCAAAGGTAGGTACCTGCCCAGTGGTTGTCAGTATGGCACACAGTAAGCTCTGTAATGGATTAGATGAAAAGCTGACCCAGAACAGCCTGCATTACAGGGGGAAGGAACACAAGAGAAGGCTTAGTAAATAGCAATTGCAGTTTAATTTACACTGTGTAATGCTCTAGGACAGGGAAACAAACAGATTCATCCTGAAAAGGGTTAAACCAGGAGGCTCCTTGGAGGCAAGGATACTGGGGCTTTGTCTAACATACTTTGAACATGTTGTAAGGAGAGACCGGTCCTTGGGGAGGAATATCATGTTTGGGAAGGTGGAGGGACAGCGCAGGAGGGAAAGGTCCTCTATGAGGTGGATTGATTCAGTGACTGGGGTAATCAGGATGGGAATGTCAGAGACAGCGAGGTTGGCACAGGACAGAGCAGAGTTTAGAGCTGTTGAACATAGGGGTCGCTATGAGTCGCAAATGACTCGATGACACATAACAACAACACCAGCAACAATGCTCTAGGATGTATGATACAAAACTTCTCAAATTTCAGAACCCACTTTTGAGAAGATTATTCATATTAAAAGGTATTCTTCACTTTAAAGACAGGAAGAAGATATATCTATTGCCTAGGCTGCAGAATTTTGCTTATTTATTCCCTGCATCACATTTTAAAGGGGTGTTATTAACCCTATTTCATAGATTAGAAACCCAAGTTTCTAGAAATGAAGTAATTCATCAAGGACAGAGGCCTTGTAAAAGGCTAAATGACATTTAGGTGTCATTTCTGCCTGCCACCAAACTCCCTGTATTTCCTGCTCTTCCATGCCATCTCCCACAGAGCGCCTCTAAATAGCGAACACTCGAAATGCATTTGGAAGGCACTTCTAATTGAAGAGCCTCAATTTACAAAGATTAGATTTGCACAGAATTTTTGAGAACGCATCCATTGCACAAAGCACTATGCAACAATGTAAGGATAAATAGCATGGCTTCCTTGCAAAAAAAAAAAAAAGAGAGAGAGAGGAAAATAATAGAGGAAGGGTGGTTAATTAATGTGGCAGACACTGAAACACAACGGGAGCAGGAGAACACACACTCCCAGAATATGATACAATATGAGGCTTCATTAGGAAGACAATTTATGTGGTAAGAGAGATAATAGCAAGTGAAAGGAGAATGTAAAAACAAATTAGTCTACTAGAAAACACTGATTCGGAAGTGCTTTATAATGATTGATTTGTCAGAAATCTCCCTGCAATAAACATCCTTGCTTTTAGAGACCTGAAAAAAATAGGTCAGCCTCTCTGGGTTGGACAGGTTTAGGTGCAATTTTCCTCTGTGGGAAGAGGGACGAGCTGAGTATTTTCAAAAGCTTCCTTTGGTTTATGGTTCTGAGACTCCATTTATGGGAGCTTTCTGTGACTGTCATTTTTAAAAGCTGGTTAACTCAGGGCATCTCTATCCCATCTCCCTGGCTTCTGAATTCCCAAAGGGCTTTAACTAAACCAGATCACATCTGGAGTCTCTTGTTGCTTTCTGAGCATGCATTGTAAGAGGGACATTGGCCTGATCTGCCTCCAGAGAACAGAACCAAGACAAATGGGTGGATGCTGCTTAGAGATAAATTTCCACTCAAAACAAGAAAATGGTAGCTCAGGTTATCAGTGCATTCTGACAGTGGTACCGGCAGCTTGTGGAGACAGTGTGCTCCCAGGGGTTGCAGATCCTGAAGCAGGGGCTGGTTCCACATCTGCCCATGTTGCTCTGGAAGAGATTTAGTGTTTTGTTTCTGCTAAGATTTGGTCCAATTTCAACACTGTAAGGTTGATCATATAAAAATATGGGGTGATGGACAGAATATGGCAGTGTGCAGGGGAAAAGGGAAGAGGGAGGCACAGAGAGAGTCACTTACGTTGTTGGGTTCCATGTCTGGATGGAAGGTGCCACCATCAGAGAGGGAGAACTGCAGGAAGAGCTTCCGCAGTGAGGATTGTTTTTCCAAGTTCTTCTAGCTTTTTTTTTAAAAAACATGATCAAATTATTCCATGAACTTGCTAGAATCTTTGGAAAAACATCTCAACTTTTCTTTGATGCAATGTAAATTTAAATTCTGTAGCCCAAAGAGTATATGGACCCATGTGGTGCCCCCAGTTGGGGTTGGCACTGATTGAAGGAGTAATAAATGGGATAAAATGGGGTACTAGGTGGAGATGGCTTAGAATAAATGGGGGCTGAAGACTCTGGGGTAGAATCAGCCATAGCTTTATTTGGTATTGGGGTACTGGGGATTGGTTTTTGACAAGTTATTAAATGTCAACTCTCTATACACTTTATTTTTATGGCTCTTTTCAGTTTATTGCATGAAGGAGTTATACTAGTCCAAGTCAAAAGTGGACCCCAAATGGTTACATTATACAAGCTATGAGGTTTCAAACTTGTGACAAGGGACAGAAGGGAAATGTTTTACTCATTGCAAGGAAATCCTCACTTAAGCTTTAGTGAGCCACAAGCACTTAAAACCCATGAACCTTCAGCTGGTCGTCCTCAGCCAGTCCAATCTCTACAAAGAACTGGCATATGTTCTTGAGCTGGTCACCCTGTAGCTGAATTACTTCTCCATATTCTGGATGTTCAATAACAGTATCACTGCAGGCAAACTTTTTCTTAAATGTCTTCACCACTTTCTTTTTATAGTAATCATCAGCGATCCCTTGCACAGTTGGAAGGGTCTTCTTACCCTTTCTCTGTTGAATTCTTATATTTTTCTTTTTTTTT